>NW_017308314.1:79421-92776 GCF_000935625.1 Nanorana parkeri | reverse complement strand
GCGCCCATACACTCGCGCGGCCATACCATGACCCCCCTGGCCGCGGCTTCTCTGTCCCGCCCCCCTGCCTCCTCTTCATTGCAGGCTGGGAGCCGGTTTACTCAATTTCCAGTGCATTCCAGCACGATTCACTGCTAGAACGCACTGGAGCGCATTCCGGCTGGATTCCTACGTTCAGGGGTGGGAGGCGACATGGCGGTGCTTGAAGTCAATGGCACCGCAGCAATGCCACCCGCCAGCAGTGCAATCACCCACACCCAAATGCATTGCAAAACAACGCCTGCAATCCAGTCCAGTGCAATTGCAAACAATGCTGCAAGGGGTGCTGGTGCTTTGAAGTCAATTGCACCGCAGCCATGTCCCCTCCTGCCCCTGAATGCAGGAAGCTGAACGGGGGGCAGTCCAGTGCGTTCCAGCAGCAAACCATGCTGGAACGCAGTGGAGAGGGTTGAACTGGCCCTAAAACATACCACACGTATGTGGACACCAGTAGAATTATCTCTGACAGCTGCTCTCTCAAAAGATGGTTGTTGAATGTGTGGAGAGTTTACCCTAAATAAAAATTGTAAGGGCAAAAACATTGACAGATGTTTTGCTGATAGTGAGCATGCACTGGATAGTTAATATTGGTTACCAAATCGTCTATTTGTGTCTGTGGACCCTTCCAGATGAATATAAGATTGTCAATATAGGGTTTGCACTAAGTCGACCTTAAAATGTATTTCTACTTTTGCAGGCAAAACTGAGAAAACTCCCACTATATGTTTTATATGTTCCATTTCACACAGCCTAAACAAATCTAAAAATAAGTTCAATTGCAATTTTATATTTATTATCCTTCAAAAAAGTTACTACTACTGGATTTTCATCTAGTGTTTCTAAAACAAATTTTCCTAACAAATTGTTTCACTTATATAAATGTGGTCAATTTGTTGAGCTTAGATGATGGTGCAACATTTAAACCTTTGAGTTCAACATGAAAATGCCTGTAGATGTTATTGTTTGTATTGTTTTTTGTTGGGAGCTATACCCTCCATTCCTTCCTTTTCTTTACCTCTTATGCGTTCGGCTCGACTGAGCCGCTCGGCCACGTTCGGGAGCTGTACGGGCTATAGTGAATAGCCCGTACAGCACCCCTTCGGTTCTACTGAACCGAAGGGGTCATGGGGCCGAAGCTAGCCGAAGGATCGGCCGAAGCTACGGCAAGATACTTCGGCAGCTTAGTGAATAAACCCCTTATTCTTTTTAGTTGTTGTCCTCCCTCTAAAATTGGATTTTTTAAAATTACCTTTGTTGTTATTGGTAGAAATGGTGGTGGGTTGATTCTCCTTTAGATCTCCTAAAGGGAGGAACCTGTTATGTGTGTCCTTTTTTTTCCATGAGGCAGGCCATACACTGCTCTATTTTTCTCATTCAACCCACAGGCTGAATAAGAAAAAATAAGAAGATTCCCCCATCAACACTACCAGTGTGTCAATCAAAGAATCCAGCTGTTTTGCATTGTATTTTGACAGCGGTAATTAGCCGCTGTAAGAATAGCCAATGAGGAGGGAGGGTAGGTCATTGGCTGCCGGCTCTAATGGGACAAAGAATTTCCATCCAGCTCCTTCGATCAGCTGATCGAGGGATGCCAAATCGAAAGGGTGCCAACAGCAGCACAAACCGGCTGAAATTCGCACAGTGTATGGGTACCCTTACTGTTTTATGGAGAGACATTGTTTTTCACTAGTATTCTACTATCCTGTTTAGGCATTCATGTTTCTATTAGGGATCTTTTTGTGGGATCTGATGTACAGCAGTTAACACGGTATTCATTTGCTTATACATTTGTACATTCATATATTTACTGGGAGTAATAATTACACCAACTATATTTTAAAACACTGTTTGCTTTTCTTTTTCTGGACATATAATCCCAATCCACAGGTGATCATAGACCTCTGTTGTTATAATGTAATAGTCAGCTGATTTAATGAAAACAGTGCACTGAAAACACACCACTGTGGCTGATATCACATCAAAAAGTTTTTAAGTAAAGGAATAGATCATTGTTTTGTACATTATTTCTTTCTTTATTTTTTATGTTTAGCACTAAATATTGGATATTGATATTTTGTATTTCCCATTTGAGCCAGCAGGTGGAACTTTAGTCTTCTTTTAATATATTACAGGCTGTTCATTTGTATCTCAGTTAAAGCGTATTGTTTGCATAACTCAGTGAGTCTTCTCTGTCCAAAGTTTTAATCAGCCTCAAAACAGAAAGCAACCAGCTGAGAGAGCCTACTAGTGGCAAATCTAATTTTTTTCACATTTATTACAATCACAAAAATATGGAAGAGCAAGCACTTACAATTGTTTATCGGGGCAAAATAAAAAAAAAAGAATTCCATATCTGCAATACATGCACATTGCTCCAGGTTTTATCCCTTTAAAAAACCCTGCAAGAGCAGAAAAATATGTGTTGATCCTGGTAGGAATCTACTAAGCTTCTAATTTCCTGATGTGGACTGACAACACCATACTTTTGCTGGACTGAAATAGAAACAAAATAGTGTCATTCCTGTCCAGTTGTCTTTTGCTGAACTACAGAATACCTCCCCTGTCTCTGGAGTTTTGTGGTCCCTGAAGATAGAACTGAAACTAAAAAGTGAATTTGCTATATTATAGGCAATATTTAGAAATGTTACTAGTATGTGTATGCATGCATGTGCAGTAGTAACATTCACTTATAGGCTACTTGCGGGTAAGGAATAATGAATATATAAATACCTGTAATAAACAAATACAAATATACTCACTGAAAATTCACTATATTTTTCCTTTAACAAATATTAAATGTTGGTGTCTCTTTAACTTTTAAAGCTCTGGGAGTATGAAGCCTGCTTCTGAACTGATCTAATTAACCTTCTAAAAGCATTCTTCACTTCAGTATTCCTAAGTGTATAAATAAAGGGGTTTAACATAGGTGTGACAACAGTGTACATAAGAGCAAGAAATGTATCGTAGTCACTGCCCTTTGGTCTGATATAGACAATAATGACGGTACCATAAAATAGACAGACTACAATAAGATGGGAGGAACATGTGGAAAATGCCTTATTTTTCCCAGCAGTGCTGTCTATCCTTAGCACAGTTCTTATGATACCAATGTAGAGAGCTACAATTGTAATAAAGGGGCAAATTGCAGAAGTGATAGTTACTGAAATTGTGGCAATAGTGCTGGTTATTGTGTCAGAACATGCCAAATTCTGCAGTGGAGCCAAGTCACAAAAAAATTGGTTAATCTTATTGGGGCCACAGTACTCCAGAAGAACAGTGAAGATTACAGGTATAAAAGAAATAATAAACCCAACCATCCAGGGAAGAGCACCTAACACAAGACAAAATGTATTGTTCATAATAGTTGTATACCGCAGTGGATTGTTAATAGCTAAGTATCGATCTAAGACCATGAGTGCAAGAAGAAAGCATTCTGTTTCTCCTAAAGCATGCAAAGCATACATCTGTATAAAACAGCCAACCACAGATATACTATAATCAGACTTGATAAGGATGGATATGAGTTTTGGGATAGTTACTGAGACAAACATAATTTCTAATACAGCAAATGCTGTGATGAAGAAGTACATAGGGATCTGAAGACTTGGATGAGACCTAACTAAAACAATGATAGTAATATTTCCAAAGATACATGTGATGTAGGCTAATAGAACAGCATAAAATATAACAGAGTGAAAATAGTGAAAATTGGAAAACCCCAGTAGAAGAAATTCTTTCACAGTAGTCTCGTTCATATCTTGCATTATTGACATCAAAACCTAAAAAGATAAAAAGTAATTAAAGTCCAACATCAGGATTTCCTGAGTGCCCTCATATCCAATCATAAGAGATGTACCTCCTGTTAGCCACTGTTACTGAGGCAGTAAATGCAAAATCCCCACACATAAAACACACTAAGTGGATACCCACCAAAGGATTCTAATGATTATATTTTTGAATAATAAGACACTTACAGCATTCCTTCTCACTGAACATTAGATAGCCTTTTCCTCACTTTTTGTTCTGGGGACAACCTTTTACTAGGCAGAAAGCAAGGGAAACAACAATAGGAAAACAGACAACAAAAGAAGGTTATACAGGTATAAGAGGCACTAAGACTTCAAAGCTTATTCCTTCCAGAACATGGGAAGATCATAATCACTTGATTAGCCAGCTTACTGTGTTAAGGCTACGGACATGATCCAAGGGTCCCTTTTAAGGGGTGCTCAGAAAAAGACTCAAAACATGTGCAAACACCACAAACTCCAGATCAATGGTGGAAGAGTCCAAAAGTGCTTTAATTGTTCATAAAAGGATCATACAACCACTGACACATTTCTGGGGCATATACACTCCCCCTTTATCAGGGCAACACAAAGGAGAAAGGGCAGAATTATGCAAATGTAATTGGCTGAAATAAACCAACAGACTGTTGATTTGTTAAAGCCATTTTCTTGGCATAATTCTGGCTTACACGTGGGCTGTTGTACACTCAAAAATACATTTAAAATTAATGTAAACTCCCCCTAAAAGTTTTAAAGTGCTACATCCCTGTGCACATGTACATACTAATGCAAACATGCATCAGATGTGGAAACAACAATTGGGCCACACATGTTAGGTATCACCCTGCATGCCAGAATGTGAGCAATAACTCTAGGGACATTATTTATTGTTCACTTTAAACTGATGACCTGTAAAAGCTTTTAAAGTGTCATCTATAGACAAATTTGGGTACCATAGTTTTTTTGCCATTTTACAGGCACACTCATTTTGAGGCTTGACATGTGTGGTATCAATTTGCTCAACCTTAACTGTTATATTTTACAAAAAAATGGGCAATATATTGTCTTTATGAGCACTAAAATTAACTTGCGCATATTTTTTACAGTAAAGGTGGGTTTGATAAACAGTTGCACTAATATTATGCAACATAAAATGGCAACTGCTTTCAGGAAATGTATCATTCTGGGGGTATGTGTGCAAATAATGCAAAAATGGCTCCGACAGCGTAAGTATCAAATGTTCCGTGTCTGGCAAGCCAACATATATAGGTTTTCTTCCATCTACTCTATGGAAATACATATTACAATGCAGGACATAAACATTTAGATGCAGAGCTTAGCTTTTAGCTTTTGATTATAAAATAACAACATATTACATAAAATCATATTTATTGTACAATGCCATTTCACATCCAGATCCAAGGAGAGTAAGGGTTGAAAATATAGCCAATTTAGGTCAAGAGCCTTTGGTCTCATGTGCTCCTCTTTCTATAAAATTATACATAAAGCCTTATTGATAGTCTCACAGTGCTGTAAAAGTAAACATCTGTATAATACACAAAACAATAAAAAACAGATTTTAAGTAAACCTCCTATCTAGTGTACTAACCTATTTTACAGTCATTCCCATTTAGCCTAAAAGATTTACCCACAATTTTATCTTAGCGCCCCTTTTATGATGATTTTATTAGATATGCAACTTCTTTGATAACCAGTGACTGTGCAATTTGATCAATTGTATTTTTTTATTCAAATACATGTATTGTAAAATGTAAGTGTAAATAAGCAACATTTTCTGTCTCAACTTGAAGCAGACAACTTAAAAATGTATTTCTTAGCCTTCTTCCAACACATCACATGTGAACATTTTAAAACATTTTTTACACTGGTAATAACTCCATTGAACATTGTGCTACCCATGGCAGGAAAAATAAAACATATTTAAAGATTAAGTAGTCTATTTAATAATGTTTTCACACAAGGTTAACACATCTTTCACACAAGATTCCCACATATTTCTGGTGGAATTTTTGGTAAAATCTGGTTGAAATTTGTATGAATTCTAGTTGAAACATTGATCCCTACGTTTCTCTAATATTAGTGAAATAACAGTTGAAATTCCCACTTGGTCTTTATCAAATGTAAAACATTTGGAACAAAAAAAAAAAAACATTGACCTGTAGGTTGATAAAGTATCATTTTGAAGGTTACTTACTTGGAGTCTGATAATTATTCTTGTAATGCATTTAATGAATGAATTATTAACATATATCAGTAAATAAATAACACAGGAAGGGTTTTTATTATTTCTGAATAGCGTTATTAAAATACAAAGGTGACATTGCTTCTTTTATTGTAAAAGAACTTGAACTTGTGATGACTGGAGATTAACTCCCCAATGACCTATTTAAGTTAAAAACAAATTAAGCGTACAATGTGGGGCACGTGTTAGTCCCTTTAGGTAAATTATGCATTGGGCAACATTCATATCATAACAACTTATCATATATAACCTTAGGCTGGCTTAACACATGCACAGCAAATATTATTAAAAGTTTAACTTTATTTAACTATTCTTAACTGTCTTAAACACATTGCAATACAATACAATTCCAAATGATATAGAGATGCCCTGCTACCTCTTTGTCTTAAAGAAGGGTAAAAATGGTTATTAACCCTTGCAGTGAGACTACCCCATGCTCATTTTTTTCTAGGTGCTAAAAAAAGTTATATTCACCTGATCATTCCAGCCGACTTGTTTTAGACTGGGTCCCTAGAGCCTTTCTCCCTCTCCTCTGCAGCAGTCTAAGAATCCTTGTGCCATCACGCTGTATACAAGTGTATTGACTTGAGCATACTGAGTCGGCTCTGCAGTTTGGGTGAGTATAACCTTTTTTTTGATAACTAGAGACAAATAAGCACTTAACTCTTGCAGTGTGGGTGTAGACCCATTGCAAGGGATCATAAAACCTTTCCCTGGAGTTTCTCTTTAATTCCATGAGAACTAGTGCATACAATGGGCAGAAGATCTGTAAATATCTGTTATATATCTGTGTAAAAATTGTTAAATATAATAATTGAACATACATGGTTTTGTGCATTTTTAAAATATGTTCTTAAAGTGAATATGTTCTTTTTAGCTGCATGAAGCTGAAGAAGAACTATCAACACAACATTAAAATTCTAGTTAAAACTCCATGTAGCACTTGGCTCCATTTTGATCTGCCTTCCCATTATGTATTAAAAAACTATTTATATTTCTGTCTGTACTGGCTGGAGCCCAATTTATGGGTGTTCCTGTGGTGGAGCTACAGCCAACACTGTAGAAAGCACCCCATCCTCAGGCAGTAAAACAGTAAAATGGAGAATTTATTAATCATTGTGGGGCAACACCTGCTGTGTGTCCTGCTTTGATACTGACTGATCTTGCAGTCTGCACTTACAATAGTAATGGAGCAGTCAGAGCTGGCAAGGCTGTATGAGAAATCCAACCACTGACAGGACACACAGGAAAACATGAAAACTCTTTGTAATTTCAGAAAAATACCCTTTGTAACCCATGAGAGCAGGTTGATGTCACTTTCTGCCTTGCATATCTTCACATCCAGCTCATTTTTCCTCTTCCTTCTCCTTCCTTTTCCTTTTTAGTTCCATTCTACAGTATCAACCATCTTTTTTACATTATTAATATTTTTAACAGGAGTGATTAAGTTAAGTCAACTAATCAGTTATCTTCAAGCAGTGTGATGCTCCCCAGGCCCCTCTGCTAGTCTAAGGCTGCCCATACACCTTGCAAGGATCAGACAAAACTTTTCGTCCAATGATCAAACCGTAATACGATTTTCGTACGGCGGCCCCATCCTGCCCCGATTATCGCAAGATTGGATCAGCGGTAATTAAAAGAAAGCACCTGGATGAATTGCAGTAATCGACGTATTTTCATCTGCACATGTGCAGTGTAGATCATACTAATTTTGACGTACGGAAACGCCACCAACCTTGCGAAAATCGATCGATTGAAGTTATCTAACCTGCTGGTTAGTCAAAAGTTGATCGATTGTACAGTATTTGCGGTTGTACACGGCCCATCAACCTTACGAATATCGGATGAAAACGCGATCACATATGAAATCGGACGATATTCGTAATGTGTATGGGCACCTTAAGAGAGCTGCAGGCCAGGATGGAGGTTGGTAAGAGATTAGTAAACTACTGTTCTCCTGTCTCTTCTGCTTAGGCTTAGCTCTACTGAGGCTGAGCTTGGAACCTCTCAACTCGACTGCAGATTAGGTGCTTTGTGTCCATGATCTTATTGGGCTGGAGGCAAAGGAGGCAATAAGGAATCTGATAGATGCCTTATGCACACATAAAGAGAAGCTGTCTCTATCTTTATACTGTCACATGGAGACTTTTTTGCCACCATGTAAAAGTAAGAATGTTCATTAAAAAATATGATAAAACAGATTTTAAAGATCATTCTATATATACACTGTGGTATTGTGTGGCAATCCCACTGTAGAATTGGATGTGATGATCGCCTGGGACTCTCAGCCAGATGGACTGAGACATGTCAGGAATTGTCTGGATTCTGCTTGGGATCCTGGAACTGGGAGGTTTCAAGGTGATTCTGGAGGAAAAAGACAATGCTTAAAAGCAGTTTGAGCGGTAGGAACACTCAACCATACAAGCCATATATTCTATACAAGACGGAGCCGGATCACTTTTAAGAAAGAATATATAGCTTGTATGGCCGTCTTGTATAGAATATATGTATGGCCGTCTTGTATAGAATATATGTATGGCCGTCTTGTATAGAATATATGGCTAAGGGATCCGTCTCGATCTTGTATAGAATATATTACTTGTATGTGCTGTATACAAGTGTATTGACTTGAGCATACTGAGTCGGCTCTGCAGTTTGGGTGAGTATAACCTTTTTTTTGATAACTAGAGACAAATAAGCACTTAACTCTTGCAGTGTGGGTGTAGACCCATTGCAAGGGATCATAAAACCTTTCCCTGGAGTTTCTCTTTAATTCCATGAGAACTAGTGCATACAATGGGCAGAAGATCTGTAAATATCTGTTATATATCTGTGTAAAAATTGTTAAATATAATAATTGAACATACATGGTTTTGTGCATTTTTAAAATATGTTCTTAAAGTGAATATGTTCTTTTTAGCTGCATGAAGCTGAAGAAGAACTATCAACACAACATTAAAATTCTAGTTAAAACTCCATGTAGCACTTGGCTCCATTTTGATCTGCCTTCCCATTATGTATTAAAAAACTATTTATATTTCTGTCTGTACTGGCTGGAGCCCAATTTATGGGTGTTCCTGTGGTGGAGCTACAGCCAACACTGTAGAAAGCACCCCATCCTCAGGCAGTAAAACAGTAAAATGGAGAATTTATTAATCATTGTGGGGCAACACCTGCTGTGTGTCCTGCTTTGATACTGACTGATCTTGCAGTCTGCACTTACAATAGTAATGGAGCAGTCAGAGCTGGCAAGGCTGTATGAGAAATCCAACCACTGACAGGACACACAGGAAAACATGAAAACTCTTTGTAATTTCAGAAAAATACCCTTTGTAACCCATGAGAGCAGGTTGATGTCACTTTCTGCCTTGCATATCTTCACATCCAGCTCATTTTTCCTCTTCCTTCTCCTTCCTTTTCCTTTTTAGTTCCATTCTACAGTATCAACCATCTTTTTTACATTATTAATATTTTTAACAGGAGTGATTAAGTTAAGTCAACTAATCAGTTATCTTCAAGCAGTGTGATGCTCCCCAGGCCCCTCTGCTAGTCTAAGGCTGCCCATACACCTTGCAAGGATCAGACAAAACTTTTCGTCCAATGATCAAACCGTAATACGATTTTCGTACGGCGGCCCCATCCTGCCCCGATTATCGCAAGATTGGATCAGCGGTAATTAAAAGAAAGCACCTGGATGAATTGCAGTAATCGACGTATTTTCATCTGCACATGTGCAGTGTAGATCATACTAATTTTGACGTACGGAAACGCCACCAACCTTGCGAAAATCGATCGATTGAAGTTATCTAACCTGCTGGTTAGTCAAAAGTTGATCGATTGTACAGTATTTGCGGTTGTACACGGCCCATCAACCTTACGAATATCGGATGAAAACGCGATCACATATGAAATCGGACGATATTCGTAATGTGTATGGGCACCTTAAGAGAGCTGCAGGCCAGGATGGAGGGTGGTAAGAGATTAGTAAACTACTGTTCTCCTGTCTCTTCTGCTTAGGCTTAGCTCTACTGAGGCTGAGCTTGGAACCTCTCAACTCGACTGCAGATTAGGTGCTTTGTGTCCATGATCTTATTGGGCTGGAGGCAAAGGAGGCAATAAGGAATCTGATAGATGCCTTATGCACACATAAAGAGAAGCTGTCTCTATCTTTATACTGTCACATGGAGACTTTTTTGCCACCATGTAAAAGTAAGAATGTTCATTAAAAAATATGATAAAACAGATTTTAAAGATCATTCTATATATACACTGTGGTATTGTGTGGCAATCCCACTGTAGAATTGGATGTGATGATCGCCTGGGACTCTCAGCCAGATGGACTGAGACATGTCAGGAATTGTCTGGATTCTGCTTGGGATCCTGGAACTGGGAGGTTTCAAGGTGATTCTGGAGGAAAAAGACAATGCTTAAAAGCAGTTTGAGCGGTAGGAACACTCAACCATACAAGCCATATATTCTATACAAGACGGAGCCGGATCACTTTTAAGAAAGAATATATAGCTTGTATGGCCGTCTTGTATAGAATATATGTATGGCCGTCTTGTATAGAATATATGTATGGCCGTCTTGTATAGAATATATGTATGGCCGTCTTGTATAGAATATATAGCTTGTATGGCCGTCTTGTATAGAATATATGTATGGCCGTCTTGTATAGAATATATGGCTAAGGGATCCGGCTCCATCTTGTATAGAATATATTACTTGTATGGCTGAGTGTTCCTACCGCTCAAACTGCTTTTAAACATTGTCTTTTTTTGTAAGCGCATAATAAATCCTTTTATTACCAACAAAATATTTGGAAGTATTACACCTAGGAGGCCTTTCTTTGTTTCTTTCTCTTCTCATCCCTACCAAAATACCGGTGAGTGGATATCGCTGCACGTACGAGGCACCAGGAGAGAACCGGAGGGGGAGGAGAGAGTGGCGAGATAAGTAACCACATTTCCCCACGTTTTACCAGCGAGAGTTGGGGTGCATCAAAGGACTTCTTGGACTGATTAATTAGGGTGTCGGCTTGGACACCTGGGAGTGACTCTTTCGTTTGCATAATTGTCAATACCTGTGGTTGTATCAGAGTTAAACTTGATGCATAGATCTTAATATCACAGCCCAAATAAATATTTACTTATTCACAAGTTCATAAATCAAGTTTATTCAGTAATTATTTGTTCCCAGTGATTATTAATTCACATATCACAATTGAATGGAGGAGAAGTAGAGTTGGTTCTTTTTTATTTCAATTTTACCTAGCGCAACATACTAGCAATTGATTTTCACGGGTTTTCACCAAATTGTTGCAGCTGGTATTTCTCTAGACACATTAGATTACTCAAGCGCAACTAGTTGTTGTTACTTATGTAGTTAGGATGTATGCACATAAATGCCTTTAGTAACAAACAATCTACATACATGCCAAAAGTGACAAAAAAAATATTTAAGCACTATCATTTTAATGTAACTGTTTGTTCATAGTAAAGTTCAACGGCTTCCATAATTAGTGTGCTTTGCTAGTAGTAAGAGCTCTGGTCAATCTCATTCAGTCTGTCAGTTATAACTATCATTTCTTGTTAGCCAATATGTTGCGCTTAGTATTGTATATTCCACCTACTAGTTATATGTAAAAAGGAAAGAAAAAAGTGTTTGCTCATATACCGTTGTTAAAAAGGTTAGATGCCAATAATTAAATCGAAAAAATCGTGTCTTTTTTGTGAAATTACATATCAATATTTCATAGTGATTTTGTTGTATACAAATTGTGGAAATGGTTAAACCAAATAAATCAATATAAACCTTGGCCCGTCTATTGTTTGTTCAATCTCTATTCAGTGATTATAATTATGTTGTGACAAAACACAAAATTGTGGTCTGAATCAGTACAAATCAATATAAATATTGTGACAATTTGTATAAACTGCATCAATTGATATATAAAAAAGATTTCAATCGATATCTAAAAAAGTTAATCAACAAAAGGAAAAAGAAAAAGTGACTCGGCAGAAATCCATGTAGTCTGGCAGGAGTGGCGGCCAGATAGAAAAACCGCTTTCTATCCACTCTATTGAAGTGCCAATGCACAATATCCCTGTGTAGAATGGATTCGGGGGGAACAGAGTTCTTACGATCAAACAAAAAAAATTAAAAAAGAGAGACAAATGATAGGTTGATAGTAACCAGATGTCTATTGCGTTTTCTTCCGTCGATGAGTCCACGAAGCTTCTATGATAGTTTCTCTCTCCTCTCCTGCACACAGCTTTCACTCCCCCTCAGTTAAACACCCTCCAGGTGTAGATGGAAACAACCCTGGTGAGTCCAGCCAGGAAAAAAGAGGGGGAAGCCCCAGGAGAGAAAAAACAAATCTAAGTGCAAATAGCAAGGTTCTTTTATTTAAATTATAAAATGTAAAATGATTGCACTTACAGGATTTCGTTTGAATAAAACAGCATACGAGTGTAAAGGACACTCAACCTTGTGAAGCCTTTCCAGTGTGTCAGCGAGGAGACAGTCAACTCCCTTGACGCGTTTCGTCCTGAGGACTTTTTCAAAAGGGTGCTGTTTCCTATCTGACACCGGAACTTATATAGCCCAAATAGTTACACCTTATTTCGGCTAATTACCATACACACCTCTTCTGCACCAACAGGTGTACCACATCTCAGTTATTTTCAAAATGGTGTTAGCCTTAATTACCTTATTGTTCGGACCAACAAGTTTTTATACATTTAAATACACAGTAAATACATTTGTTTAGAGGAAGGAAGAGGGGAAGCGAGGGAGATATATGACTTATGATTGTAGGACTTATAATACAGCCTTAACCCGTTAAAAACGCTATTGTATGTCATTGACACTACATACAATATCCATACAATATACACTAAAATTAAATCACAGAACGGTTGGTAAATATCTAATTATAAGATCATAGAATCATGACTTTTTCAGTCTTATAAAATTAATTAAAATTTAAGTACAAATAAACTAAAAAATATTTTTTCCAAACCATCAAAAAATTCCTATATATAAAATTTACAAATTTAAATCCATATTGTTGTTCTATTGGTGTATGAGGAGATAATATAGGGCACTGTTAAACTTATTCTTTAGCATAGGTGTATTCAGAAGCGCCACTGTTGTGCTGGGAGTAGTTATTCTGGATCCTATCTTACATAAAGAAGCTCGTAATCCATTCTGTACCGAGTAAAATACTATTAATTGGAAATGATCAATATTACCATAAATATTAG
>NW_017308314.1:72753-79308 GCF_000935625.1 Nanorana parkeri | reverse complement strand
TTATTTATTAATTAATATTAATTATAATTATAATTATTTTTATTATTAAACAATTATTATTAAACAATTGGTAAGATAAGGAGATTAAAAAAGAAGAGTAAAAAAGGAGGGATAATCGCAGTATAGCATTTATGTATATGTTATCTGGATGCTCTAAAATACAATGGGATTGGCTCCATTAATGTGATTTAATCGTCGGCCAAAAAGCAATTTAAATCTAATTCTGTATTTAAACCCTTTGCGGTCATGGTCTCCATAAGGAAAATCAATTTTGTTTCATTCCTAGAAACCTCCCTTTTCATATGGTTCCCTCTCCAGTGTTTTTTTTATTTTGTCCAACCCTATAAATTTTAATCCCTTAGGATTGCATCCGTGTTTTTCTTTAAAATGTTTTGGCACACTGTGATCTACTTTTCCCTTTTTAATATTATTTATATGCTCCCTAATCCTGGTTTTGAGTTCTCTTGTGGTTCCCCCTATATACTGGAGACCACAGGGGCATTCTAACATGTAAGTCACATGTGTGCTCTTACAAGAGTGCTCCCTAAAGGTATACACTTTGAAGTAGCAGTATGTACTGTGTTTTTAAAACAATCCCACATCTGGTCTGTGTTTAGGTTTTGAAATAAGTTTTCCCATTTTATTTCCCCCACTAGGTTGCGCAGCTTCTCAAAGTTGGCCCTTCTGAAGTTTAGGGTTCTAGTCCTTCCAGTACACTTCCCTTTTCTGTGTTCAATATTAAAAGTAATCACATTGTGATCACTATTACCCAATGACTCCCCAATTACAATATCCTCGATTAACTCTGCATTATTAGTGACAATTAGATCTAAGATGGCATTTTTTCTGGTAGGAAATCTATTATTTTCTTCTTCTGGCCAGTTAATGTACATCCTATACATTTCCCACATGGGAAGAAACCTTTTCCTTCGAAGAACGAGAACAATTTTTTAGGGGGGTCGACTACATTCTGCACTAGCTGATTCTTAATATTAGGGGCTTTTCTGTATATGATCTTCGTTTTTTTCTGTATTAATGGTCCTAGGATCTTATCCCTCATTAGAATGGGCCAATGCCTCTGAAGAATCTGTTCAAACTCCTTATACTGAGTTGAGAAGTCTGTAATAAATAGCAGAGTTTGTTCTTCTTTTTGTTTACGTGTTTTTGCCTGTAGCATTTTTTCTCTGTCTAATTCTTTTATTTTGGCTTTTGTTCTTTCTAGATTGTTTTCACTGTATCCCTTTTCCAGAAATCTTTTTTGGATCATTGTAGCTTGTTCTTCGTAGTCTTCGACTCGTGTACAATTCCTTCTCACTCTAACGAGTTGCCCTTTGGGGATTCCTCTTATCCATGATGGGTGGTGGCAGCTCCCCACAGGTATATAGCCATTTCGATCAGTAGTTTTGAAATGGGTTGTGGTGATCAGTTTGTCTCCTATTGCTTGTATGGTGAGATCTAAAAAATCTATTTTTTCTTTGTTAAAATTATGGGTAAAACTAATTCCTTCACTGTTGGAATTAATACATACCAGGAACTCTTCTAGGGAGGTAACATCTCCCTTCCATACTACGACCACATCATCTATATACCTCTTCCACAGTTGCAGTTCTAGCCATTTATGTTCATATATTGCACCTTCCTCCCATTTGGCCATAAATAGATTTGCAAGGCTCGGGGCAAACTTAGCCCCCATTGCAACACCTTTTATTTGAGTGTAGTACTCCCCTCCATACCAAAAATAATTATTTTTCAACGAAAAATCTATACACTTAATAAGAAAAGAAATTTGACAATCTCCCAATCCTGAAAATTCTGTTAGACCCCATTTTACAGCTTCTAGCCCATTCCTGTGTGGTATATTTGTATACAAAGACACTATGTCTATAGTTCCTAAGATCATATCATTTTCATAGTTCATAGTTGCCAATATATTGATAGTTTCCTCACTGTCTCTGAGATAGGATTTGGTACATTTGAGAAGCGGTTGTAAAAACCAGTTGATATATTCGCCTAACCGTGATGTTAATTAATTTATGCCACTAATTATTGGTCTTCCCGGTGGTTTGATGGGATTTTTGTGGATCTTAGGTAAGAAGTAAATCACCGGGACTCTTCCTACTGTGGGTAGTAGATATTTATACTCCTTTTTGGTTAGAATCTTCTCTTTTAGTCCCTCTTTCAACAATTGTTTTAGTTGTTTCCTAATTGCTAGGGTTGGATTTTTATTTAATTTTTTATATGTCTCCTGATCTCCTAGGATGTTTGACATTTCTTCTTCGCAATATGTTTTGTCCAGCAGGACTACTCCGCCTCCCTTATCTGCTGGGCGAATCACAATTTCCTTATTTTCTTCTAGAAGTTTTTTTTTTTAATTAGTTTATTAACTGGCAACGAGCATTGATATATATGTTACAAACAACAACATGTGATCACATTGGGGTCAGGCATTGTACAGAGAAATTACACTGTCAGTGGCAAACAGATCAAAGACTATTTGTATAACAACAGTCGAAACATTTCAACTGTGATGTCTAACAGCCTTTGGCGTGTGTGTAGTTTGAGAGAAACATAAAACTAATCTACAATCTAGCCGGCTGTGGTATGTGTCAGTATTAACAATATATGACCTCTGGGAGAGCATCACGAGCCCCTTAGAACCATTATTGTGAAGCCATTTTTGTAGGAGCACACACTCAGCTTCTCCTTAGACATGGTAGCAGGCGCAAGTAGCAAATGAGTGAAGAGGAAGAACAGAAAAAGCAACAGAGGACCAGTGTCCCGAATCGCCTCCCTGCGCTCCCTTCTTAGGGGGTCTAACCTCATCCGACCTCTAGGTGGTGGGGCCCTTAGCTGAATGGAGCCTTTCAGAAGGCGTGTCCCAGGCAGGCAGGCACGGCCAAAGGGTTCAGTGCCTCAGGGTCACCCTGCCAGGAGATCTGCAAATTTAGTTGAGTGTTGGAAGTAAATCCAGGGTCCCCAGGTTGTCAAGAGTCTCCCTTCAGTGTTCCTAAGGGACGCTGTCAAGTCCTCCATGGCATACACCTCCCGTACTTTGGAGAGCCATAATGAGATGGAGGGGGGATTTGTTTGTTTCCATAACAGGGGGATGGAGGCTCTCGCTGCATCCAAGAGGTGGCGTGTGAGTGATTGCCGATATTTCGAGAGTGGGGTGGCAGACATGTGTAGAAGACACGCTGCTGGGTTATTCCTCAAATCCACCATGGTCAGGTCCTGGATAACGGACAACACCTGCTCCCAGAAGGGTCTCAGTCTTGGGCAGGACCAAAAGATATGGAGCATTGTACTAGAATCAGAACCACATCTCCAACACTGAGCTGGAATGGTGGGATTCATTTTGTGTAATAGCCACGGGACCCTGTACCAGCGGGACAGTATCTTATATCTCATTTCTTGAACTTTGCTAGCCATGGATGATTTGTATGACATGGTGATGATGGTACGCATTTGTTGTTCAGTGAAAGTGAAACCCAGTTCACGTTCCCAGGTCAGCAAGAATGGTGGGACTGCGGTGGAGGCAGGCAAGCTGAGCAGTTTGTATATGATGGAGATCGTATGTCGCGTGGGTACCGTCTCCTTGCACATCAGTTCATAGTCTGTGAGTGGTCTGTCTAGGGCCTGGGGATTGGGAATAGCCCTCAGGAAATGTCTGAGTTGCATGACACTCCATGAATCAAGCGGAGGATCAGTAAGGGACCGTATGGCCGGGCCCGAGAGCCAATCAGACTCTGCTCGGAAGTCCAGCAATCTGAATCTATCGGCTGTCACAAGTTTATTGAATCGCGTGTTGTGTGCTTCTGGTGCAAAGTCCGGGTCACCTACGACCGGTGTCAGTGGAGAAGGGGCAGAGGCTAATGAGGAGCGCCTGATCGCCACCCGAGCAATTCTTAGCGTGGTGGAGATCAAGGGGTGGTCCCTTACTGATAACGGGAGGGGGGACGAGAGCCACGCCAGCCCCTCCAGTGGGAATGGGCACAGGTCCCTGTCCATCGAAACCCAGATCTTGTCGTCTCGGTGAGTGCGCCAGTCCAAGACCCTATTCAGGTGGACGGCTCTATAGTACCGCTGAAAGTCCGGCAGGCCCACCCCCCCTTGGTCCCGGGGAAGAGTCAGGGTTTTCCTGCTGATCCTCGGGTGTTTGCCCGCCCAGACGAAACTCACCACTGCCCTGTGTAGACGATTAAAAAAGTTTTCGGGGAGAAAGATCGGCAGGGCCTGGAACAGGTATAGGACCCGGGGCAAAACGTTCATTTTGATGGCCGCACATCTCCCAAACCAGGAAATAGTATGAGCTGACCAGAACCATAGATCTCTTAGTATCGCCGCCACCAGTGGCGCAAAGTTAGTCACGTAAAGGTGTTGAACGTCTGCGGTAATGTGTGTCCCCAAGTATTTAAGTCGGTCATGGGCCCAGGTGAAGGGAAAGTCAGTACGTAAACGGGTGAGGGTAGCAGTCGTTAGGGTGATGTTTAGGGCGGCAGATTTGGAAAAGTTCACCTTAAAGTCCGACAATCTGCCATAGGTGGCTAACTCAGAGATCAGATGGGGCGTGGACATGAGAGGGTCGGTGAGGAAGAAAATTAGGTCATCTGCATATGTAGCAACCTTCTGTTCTCCTGCTGGGGAGAGTAGCCCTGGGATGTTTTGTGATGCCCTAATGGTGCCCAGAAAGGGTTCTAGGGAAAGGGCAAAAATCAAGGGCGAGAGTGGGCATCCCTGTCGAGTACCATTGGACAGGGGAAAGTCCGTCGATCTCGTTTCATTTACCCTCACCGCAGCAGACGGTGAAGAGTATAGAGCCGAGATCCATTTGATCATATTAGCTCCCAAGCCAATGTGTCGCAGGACCGCCATCATGAATCCCCAGTTGACCCTGTCGAATGCTTTCTCGGCGTCCGTGGCGAGCAGGAGAAGAGGTTGGTGGCTAGTTTTAGCTATGTGGATGACATTGAGGACCCGGGTGGTGTTGTCCCTAGCCTCTCTGGAGGGGATAAACCCAACCTGATCTGGGTGAATGAGTAACGGCATGAACGGAAGTAACCTATTGGCAATGATTTTAGAAAATAATTTAAGGTCCACGTTCAACAGAGCAATGGGCCTATAGTTACTGCACTGCGATGGGTCTTTATCTTCCTTCGGTATCAGAGTAATCCACGCTCGAAGCGTGTCTCTAGGCAAGGGGTGATTCCGTAACAGCGAATTTTAGGCCGAGAGGAAGTGGGTGGATAGCTGGGGCAAAAATGATTTGTAATAGGCCACCGTGAGGCCATCCGGACCCGGCGCCTTGCCAGTCCCCAATGATCACAGAGCAGACTCCAGTTCTGCCTCAGTAATTTCAGATTCTAATGCCTCCCTGTCTTCCCCGGGTATAGTGGGCATGTTAGAGTTGGTGATATAGGCCCGTGGGTCGGGGGCCGATAGCTGCGCGTCCCCCCCCCGCCTCCGTGGGGTGTAAATTGTACAGGGCTTCATAGTAGGACCTAAACTCCTCAGCCATGTCACCGGAGGACGACACTGTACTGCCAGATCGTGTTTTAATCTGAGCAATGAAGGATTTAGCCCTATTACCTCTCAAAGCTCGAGCTAGGAGTTTCCCGGGTTTGTTTGAGAATTCATACATCATTCTCCTGCCCCCCAACAGACGCCGTTTGACCTTGGTGAACAGCA
This sequence comes from Nanorana parkeri, assembly GCF_000935625.1. Lineage (NCBI taxonomy): Eukaryota > Metazoa > Chordata > Amphibia > Anura > Dicroglossidae > Nanorana > Nanorana parkeri. Next base: position 73,623 of record NW_017308314.1, on the reverse strand, counting down.
AATCATTAAGCTCTTCCCTAACAGGACGCAGCTCCACCTGGGTATGGAGAGCCAACGATCGCTTATGTGCCGATTCTAATGCGTGTAAGCGTTCAAATAGGTGAGCCACTTGTTTAGCCCCCTCCCGTTTCCTCCGTGTTTCAACAGGATGCCCTGGATGACACATTTATGAGCCTCCCATGCGGTCAGGGGAGACGTAACGGAAGAGGCGTTTATTGCAAAAAAGGAGGGTATCGCGGATTCAACATCAGATTTAATCTGAGGGTCCTGCAAGAGCGATTCATTCAATCGCCAGATGAAGCATGGGGAGGGAGACGCCGTCAGAGCTAAGGACATGTGTAACGGGGCATGATCTGAAAGCAGGATGTTGCCAATTGAGGCCGAACACACCCATGAGAGCTCTTTGTGGGCTACAAAAAAATAGTCTAACCTGGAATAAGTGTGATGGACCTGTGAAAAAAAGGTGTAGTCCCTGTCTCGTGGGTGTAAAAACCGCCAAGTGTCCATCAGGTGTAGAAGGTGGAGTTCTGCCTTTAATTGTTTCAGGTAGGAAAAGGCTAAGTGGGAAGTACCCCGGGAGACATCTAGTAAGGGATCCATAGCCACATTAAAATCGCCCCCTAGGACCAGAATGCCATCCGCAAATTCTAACAGGAGTGAGAAGGAATCCCAGTTGATCTGAGTTTGGGGCATAGACATTGGCCAGTGTCACTGTAACGCCACCTATCGTCCCCTTCAGGAGATGAAATCTACCATTAGTGTCTACATATTGGTCGGTGTAGAGCCATGGAACAGACTTGGCCAAAAGGACAGAGACTCCCTTAGATTTTGAGATGGGGGAGGGGCAGTGATATACAACTGGGAAATCCC
>NW_017308314.1:68453-72444 GCF_000935625.1 Nanorana parkeri | reverse complement strand
ATGACACATTTATGAGCCTCCCATGCGGTCAGGGGAGACGTAACGGAAGAGGCGTTTATTTCAAAAAAGGAGGGTATCGCGGATTCAACATCAGATTTAATCTGAGGGTCCTGCAAGAGCGATTCATTCAATCGCCACATGAAGCATGGGGAGGGAGACGCCGTCAGAGCTAAGGACATGTGTAACGGGGCATGATCTGAAAGCAGGATGTTGCCAATTGAGGCCGAACACACCCGTGAGGGCTCTTTGTGGGCTACAAAAAAATAGTCTAACCTGGAATAAGTGTGATGGACCTGTGAAAAAAAGGTGTAGTCCCTGTCTCGTGGGTGTAAAAACCGCCAAGTGTCCGTCAGGTGTAGAAGGTGGAGTTCTGCCTTTAATTGTTTCAGGTAGGAAAAGGCTAAGTGGGAAGTACCCCGGGAGACATCTAGTAAGGGATCCATAGCCACATTAAAATCGCCCCCTAGGACCAGAATGCCATCCGCAAATTCTAACAGGAGTGAGAAGGAATCCCAGTTGATCTGAGTTTGGGGCATAGACATTGGCCAGTGTCACTGTAACGCCACCTATCGTCCCCTTCAGGAGAAGAAATCTACCATTAGTGTCTACATATTGGTCGGTGTAGAGCCATGGAACAGACTTGGCCAAAAGGACAGAGACTCCCTTAGATTTTGAGATGGGGGAGGGGCAGTGATATACAACTGGGAAATCCCGGTTGTGCAACCTGGGGACCTGGTCCTTCCTGAAATGGGTTTCCTGCAGGAACACTATCTGAGAACCAAATTTTTTCAGATCTGTCAGCAATCTAGATCGTTTTTCAGGAACGTTCAACCCCCGCACGTTCAGGGAGGTGAACATCATCGCCGCCATCGTCCCTAGCTGGGAGCGGGAGACGGTTCAGTAGGGGAAAGTACAGGAAGTTGAAGAAAGAGGATAGATATAGCAGAGAGAAGCCAAAGGGTGAGTACTCTATAATATCTAGAGGACGTGGGCCTCTACCCAGAGAGTTGGTATCCGTAAGCTACCGAGTATACACCAATGGGTGTATGTATCCTGTCCAGACTACTGGTACAGGCAAGACAATTGTAGCAACCCGTTGCACAAAGCACGGGATAACCCTATGTGGGGGTGGTAGATATAATCGTTGATGTAACTGTATTTATGGAAATAACTATATAGCATCAAAGGTGGAGATGCACTGCCCGCTCCCGGCGGTGGGACGGCACAGGACGCTGCCCTATGATCCGTTCCACTCGGTTCCACATCTGAGGAGCGTCCTCGGGTGGCGGATCAGGTGTCAGGATCGGAGAGGTCTCTCGATCCGACCAGGAGAATGCAGGGTTAGGGACCCCAGATGCCGGCTTAGGCTGCTTCTTTGGGGGAGGCTGACTCACCACCGAGTAACGGCCGGGCACCATGTTGGATTCCGGCACGGCCAGCGGCTGATTCGGCGGGTGCCCGAAATAGTGGAGCAAATCGCGGGGAGGTAACGTTGGGGACGTGCTGCGGGACCGTTTGGGTTGTGACATGAGGGGGAGAGAGCACCGTAAAGTCCGCTGAGATGTCCCGGGAGAAAAGGCTGTGCAGAGCTCCGGCAAGCTGCGGCCTCACTCCTCCATATCCAGACCACGCCCTTCTTCTAGAAGTTTTAATCCTTTGTCTATATATTCCTTATTTCTTTTAATCTTTACTTTCAATCCTCTCAACTCTTCCTCTACCATAACTTTGAACACTTCGATATGATGGCTAGTTTTCGTGTTCGGGTTAAAAATGGATTTGTTTCTTAAGGAGGAGTGTTTGAATATCTCCTCTGTTTCGTCTCTATTTTTGGGGAGTTCGGATGTTGCAGCAAAATGTCTCTTAATGTTTAATTTTCTTACAAATTTATTTAGATCAATGTAGGTCCCAAATTTTTTGTAGGTCCCAAATTTTTTATTAAATTTGTATCATTTCTTACATCATTATTTTCCAGTTTATCACTAACTGTACAGAGAAAGCTGGGTGTATTAGCCACACATACATGGAAAAACACACAATATACAGTGACCTTAAATCAGAACTAAATCCACTGATTTAACTGCTTCCCAAAGAATTACTTTCAAGGTACACTGATAACTGTTACAGCCAGACTTTCAAGTCCTCAAATGGCTAGTGTCATAGCTAATCACATGTGCAGCACCATGGGAATTGCAAACAAAATAGAGGCTAAAAATGGTGCCATCTTTCACTGTAAAGGATAGGAAAGTTTTTAGTTCTGCCTAAACACTGTGTTAAAGTTCCTGTGCAAAGTAATTCCTCTTGGGAATTCATGTTGGTGTTAGAGTGTACATAAGTCAAATCATACAAATCTCATTTTAACATGTTGATGTTTTAAAATCAGACCTTTGTTTATTTTTAACAAACATACAAAAGCTACCAAAAATAGATACATACTCTACAATAATTGCATGCAACCAAGACCATCTGAACATTGCTATGGCACATTCAGCTGTCACAAAAACAACTAGCAAAAGCATTTCTATTCTTCAGATCCAGCACTTCAGGTGTCCTCTTAATTGAAATATGATACCATATATAGACATGTGCGATTCGTTTCGTTACGAATCGAAATTCGTACAAATTTTCCTGAAATTTGTAAATTCGGAAGCATCCAAAATCCGAATTGCAGTTTCCGAATTATATCCGAAATACGAAATTCCGTTAACGAATTTCGGATCCGAATTTCTTTGAAACAGGAACTAATATTACCCCTGTAAATGAGGTTGCACAACATGACAAGATTTTTTTTTAAATCTGAAATACGGATCCGCTGCTGCTGAGGGTTGCATTACAATACACAGGCAGGAAATACGAATTCCGTTGACGGCATTTCGTTCCGTTACGAACATTCGTTATATTGAAGTTAAAAAGCAAAGTACATTTATATTGGAGTTGATGGTATTTTTTTTTTAATACGAAATACGAAATTCGGATACATAGTTACATAGTTACATAGTATTTGAGGTTGAATAAAGACATTAGTCCATCAAGTCCAACCTATTAGGATCTCATTCTAGGAGTACCCGTACCCCTGTATATTACGGTCCCTTAAGAAATCGTCCAAAAGTTTCTTGAACAATTCCACATTATTTGCTGAAATCACCGCCTGTGGCAGTGAGTTCCAGACCCTAACTGATCTTACTGTGAAGAACCCCCTTCGCCCCTTGTGCTGGAATTTTTTTTCCACCAATTTTAGGTGATGGCCTCTAGTTTTTGTAACGGAGTTAATTTTAAACAGTTTATCGCTAATGTTGCTACCACCATTAAACATTTTGTACATGGAAATCATATCCCCCCTTAATCTCCTCACCTCTAATGTGAACATGTTTAAATTTAGTAGCCTCGTCTCGTAGCTCTGGTCCTCCATACCCCTAATTAGTTTGGTTGCCCTTCGCTGGACTTTTTCCAACTCAAGGACATCTTTTCTTAGTACTGGTGACCAGAACTGGACCGCGTACTCCAGATGAGGTCGAACCAATGATCTATAAAGTGGCAAAATTATAGACTTGTCCCTGCAATACATCCCCTTTTTAATACAGGACAAGACCCTGCTAGCTTTGTTTACAGCAGCCTGGCACTGCAAACTACCTTTCAGTTTGTGGTCTACAATGACCCCCAAATCCTTCTCCATTTCTGACTTCCCCAGCGGCATACCCATAATTGTATAACCCATTTGTTTATTTTTAATTCCAAAGTGCATTACTTTGCATTTATCGACATTAAACCTCATCTGCCACATTAATGCCCACTCCCCTATTTTATCCAGGTCCTCCTGTAATGTTATAGTGTCTAAGTCCGTGTCTATTACCCTCCCTATTTTGGTGTCATCCGCAAACACGGAAATATCACTGTTAACACCCTCCCCGATGTCATTAATAAAAAAGTTGAACAATATGGGACCCAGCTATTTCGTCTGCTATCACGGACGGAACTAGAGGGCGCTGTGGAGGAT
>NW_017308314.1:53522-66503 GCF_000935625.1 Nanorana parkeri | reverse complement strand
ACAAAGCACGGGGTAACCCTATGTGGGGGTGGTAGATATAAACGTTGATGTAACAATAATTATGGAATTAACTATGTAGCATCAAAGGTGGAGATGCACTGCTCGCTCCCGGCGGCGGGACGGCACAGGACGCTGCCCCATGATCCGTTCCACTCGGTTCCACAGGCGGAGCTATCTGACTGTTGGACTGGGGTAGGACTCCCCGGGGGAGTCACTCCGTCCAAGGGTCACCGAGTGGTTTCAAAAGGGTCTCCGTCCCATGCCGGCCAAACCTCCGAATAACAGGCGTCTCTCCCTCATGTACAACAGCGTATAACATGGTACAAGAACAGGAGCACTATATTATGATGGGAGCGGACGGGGACCCCATCATACATAACTACCAATAAAACAAAACAAACAATCCAAAAATGGGGGGGGAGGGAGAAGGGAACTTTGCAAGCAACTACTATAACCTGCATCCTGTATACCGCCATCTCCACACGGACATCCTTGTCTGGCAGGCGGAGGTCGGGAACACAGAGCCCGGCCCCGGCCTAGCTCGGGACCACCGTCCACTGGGCTGTCGACCCCCAAACAACAAAGGGTGAGTTCCTGCGACAAAAAAATAACTGTGGATCGTCTATGGCTCCTGCCTTCACGCTTCATGGCTGATAGGTGCTGGCACCGAAGATGAACGAAGTGGGTAGCGGCGTCTTCCTCTGGGAGGGCGAGCTTGCCTTTGGGTTCTAGGCGCGGTATCTGCCGGGCCTGTAGGGAAATCCAGCCAGTTCGGAAGATCGATGGGCGCCTCATCTAACCACTGGAACAGATCAGGCAGTTGACAAGGTGTGTGGAGGGCAAAAGAGTGATCCCGGTGGTGAACGATGAGGTGAAACGGATGGCCCCAACGGTAAGAAGCTCCTGCAGCCCGTATCACATCCTGCAGGGGTTTCAATAACCTGCGCATTCGCAGCGTGTGTCGCGACAAGTCAGGCATCACTTGTATCGAGGCACCATCAAAATCTAGCGGGCCGTTGTTCCAGGCCTTCCGCATGATCTCTTCCTTGACTGTGAAGAAGTGGACCCTGCACAGCACATCCCTGGGTGTGTTAGAGTCCGGTGAGCGAAACGATTGTACCCGATGCACGCGGTCAATTTCGATGGGGTCACCAGGAGGCTTGTCTAGGTACATATTAAGTATAGCTGTAACTGTGGATCGCAGTTCAGGGCCTGATGTTGCCTCTGGAATGCCTTTCAACCTGATATTGTTACGGCGACTGCGATTCTCTGCATCATCCTGAAGGATACATTGTTTTGTGTTATTAATATTTGAAATAATATCCTGTGGTTTTATTTTTATTATTATCTTGCTGATCAAAATTATTGCAATTTTGATCCATATTCTTTGCGTCACCAGTTATATTTTGATGATTATTTTGCACTGATTTTAGTTAATAAATATATATATTTTTGCACATAATTGTTTTTATTTCATCTTCAAGTTAGCGCAAATAAAGAACTCAAGTTATTTGTTGATTTGTGTAAATAGGTTGGAAATCTCCTTAATTACAGAGTATGGCCTGTTTTCATCAATACAAAACTGTTTATTTTACCAGAGTGAACATTCTGACATATTTGGAGGCCCCAGTGAGATTTGCCTAAGTTTCAAACAAAGAAATATAATTGTGCAAATATATATATATTTTGTTGTAATTTTCTTGGTTTTGTTATTGCCATTGTCAGTTTCAATATAGAAAATGTCTGATACCAAGAGTGTTCCTAGCAGATCTTGTCATTCTAGTGCAGAATCTGAGGCTGGTATGAGTGAGAAGGATGCTAGAGAATTGATTACATTTCAGGTGATGTCTTTTGTTAAAGATACATTGGATGTTAAAGAGGATATTAATGGCTGGGTGGCTGGAATGCAGAGGACGATTGCAAAATATGTAAATTATACCTGGTCTGATGAATCACGTGTTGCTGGTTATCTTTACCATATTGCTGAAGCTAAAACAAAGAAAGTAAGAGATAAGGCATTAATTGAATTTTGGACAGAATTTCTTTATGTAAATTTTGATTTGGCAGAACAATTAAACAAAGCAAAACATTAAACCAGGCAAATGGCTGATAATGTTAAAAAGTTACAGAAAACACTTCATGAGACTGAAGTTCAATCTGCAAACGTTTTCTGATTATATGGAAGAATTGTCAGCCCAAATGTTTAATTATCATGATACTGATACCCAGAGCAGACAAATGATAATTTCTCTTAAGACAAGTCTTGATCAAATCTCTAGTGAATTGTCTGATTGTCAAAGGACAAAATTGGCTCTACAAGGAGAATGTGAAAAGTTGTGCACTGCTAATACAAAACTTCAGCAGAAGTTAGATGGTCAAAAACAGGCATATCTGCAGTTTATGCAGAAAAAACATGCCAGCAGTGTAAAGTTTAAACCTTCTGTATGGGAGAGAGCAAATGTCATTGGAAACCTTTAGTAGCTCACACCCAGGCAGTCGGTCTGTTAAACCTAAAATTGTGAAACAGACCATAAAAGATGAGGTTTCAGAGTTTGAAAGTGATTTCAGTGACCCCTCAGAGGAAAATGAATTTATTTTTATTAAGGAACATTCTCTTCCTAAAGTAAAACCAATCTCATCACACTCCAAAAGTATGTCCAATATGAGTGAGAGGAAAGCTCATCAGCCTGTGTATGTTACCACCAAAGTGATAACATTCTTAAAATAAACTGTGGGTTTGTTTAGCAAGAAAGGATCGCCTTCTATAATTAGCCATTTAGAAACTTATGAGGAGGCAATGATGACCCTAAACTTAAAATATGACAGACAGAAAACTGAATTTATTTCATGGGTGTTTGAGCCAAAAAACACAGATATTTCTTTAATTCCCTACGAGATATGGGTATAAATAAATGGTCAGTAGTGAACTCGGAAATAAAAACACAATTTGATCCCTACCGGTCAGCTACTGCTGCAAAAAGAGCCATTTTAACTTTAAAATGCCGGCCAAATCAAAGTCCAAGGGAATTTTTGTCAGTTCTCAAGAATGCCTAAAGCCTGGCTGAGAAAGATCCCGATTATGAGAGCCATGAATTTATCCAATTATTTTATGATGCTTTGCCAAATAAAGCTAAACCCAATCCAGATTACAATAAGGTCCCTGTTGCTAAAGACTCAGATAAAAAGCATCAGTTTGTAAAAAGGCGGTTCCCTTACTATAGGAGAAACCAGAGAGGTTATTACAGGAATTACCAGCATAACCAGAAAAAGGTCCAAAATGGTTCTGAATCAGAAGGTTCTGTCAAGTCTGAGACTTCTAATTCCCTGAAATTTTTCCAGGATTTCTGGAAATGGTCCAGCAGCAAATATCCATAGCTGATGGATGCTCTAATGACCTAGAGCACCAACAGTTAAAATAAAATTCAAGGATATATTTGCTAAATATAAATTGGCATTTAGATTCGGTAAAGAGCAGTATACCTGGACCAGAATGCCCTTTGGTTATGTGAAGGAATATGGATCATATCAAGAAAATGTCCTTTTCTATGTTTTCAATTGTTTTGAATTAGTTTCATTTGCTTCCTAGCTTTGTGACTTTCCTTACTCAGCTTTTAGCGTTGCTATGCGTAACCAAGATGGATCCTGTATTCGGGAGCGCGCCGAGGACACATGAAAGGAATGCCGAGGGAGGACGCTACAGGCAGAAGATATCTTTGACTAACCAATTAGCGAGAGACACAAGACTTTAACTAACAGCCCCTCTAGTTTGCCCAATAGTACAAGACATTTAGAGGTAACAGAGGTGGGCATATGTGTGACGAGCACTCTCCTGTTATCTGTGTATAAAGGAGAGAGACCGCTCTGAATAAAGTAGATGCGTCATAAAACTTAATCCTGAGTTTGTGATTTCTCTCCGGTGCAACGAAAACGACATAATTAGGAACAGCAGCAGACATCTTGTGTGCACCCAGTTGTGGTTCAGATCCATTTCAGCTGTCGCCCAAAAACGTGGGGCCCTGGGTTCTAATCCAAGAGCAGCCATGACACACGGATGGTAGCGGAGGACCAGACAGACCAATAGGGCTTGCGCAACCCTGAGAGTACAGTAGGCATATTTCAATATCTTACCACTGTACTACTTGTTTCTGTCTGATCCACTGTCACGTCCACTTGGCTGTTCGAGGACGGCAAAAGGCAGGTAAACTTTTCCTTGCCCAGGGCTGTTTTGCTTGTGATTCTCATTGTTCTGATCTTTATCAGCCTAGTAGTCTGCTGTGTGATCCCCTATGCCAAGAAGTTAATGGCCAAAGCGATGGATGAGAGTACTTTGACCCCAACCATGATACAGGTAGAAGAGGACACCTACCTGAGTGATGACGAGAAACCATATTCCCCGTTACAATCCTTGTCCCCCAAATATAATCTTATAACACCTTAGGTTAGTGAGAGTAGGGACAGAAAACACCTGACAGTGCATACCCACATGTCGGGACCAGAGGTGGATTAGCCCCTCGGACGGCCCCTATGCATGTTAAAAGAGTTCCGGGGTGTGCTCCAGGTGATAGGTTAAGGGACAGGTAAATTTATCTACATAGAAATAGCCATTTTAGGGGGGACTGTGAAGGAATATGGATCATATCAAGAAAATGTCCTTTTCTATGTTTTAAATTGTTTTGAATTAGTTTCATTTGCTTCCTAGCTTTGTGACTTTCCTTACTCAGCTTTTAGCGTTGCTATGCGTAACCAAGATGGATCCTGTATTCGGGAGCGCGCCGAGGACACATGAAAGGAATGCCGAGGGAGGACGCTACAGGCAGAAGATATCTTTGACTAACCAATTAGCGAGAGACACAAGACTTTAACTAACAGCCCCTCTAGTTTGCCCAATAGTACAAGACATTTAGAGGTAACAGAGGTGGGCATATGTGTGACGAGCACTCTCCTGTTATCTGTGTATAAAGGAGAGAGACCGCCCTGAATAAAGTAGATGCGTCATAAACCTTAATCCTGAGTTTGTGATTTCTCTCCGGTGCACCGAAAACGACATAATTAGGAACAGCAGCAGACATCTTGTGTGAACCCAGTTGTGGTTCAGATCCATTTCAGCTATATAAATTCAGGCCATTAATTTTCTGTCTTCTTACATTAGGCTATGCCTGATGCAACTGAAATTGGAACATTAACATATATGTGGATGATATTTTGTTGAAAAGTACCTCGTTTGAAAAGCATATCCAAGAAATTAGGCATGTGCTTAATCAGTTGAGAGAGGCAGGTGTTAAAATCTTATTACAGAAAGCCCAATGGTGTCGTGCCAAAGTCAACTTCCTGAGACATGAGGTTACTTCCAAAGGCCTAAATCCACAAGAGAAGAAAGTGGAGGCTGTGATGAAGTCTAAAACACCCACCAATATCAATGAACTGAGATCATTTTTGGGTATGATGAATTATTCATGTACGTTTATTGATAACTATGCGAAAAATAAATAAGCCACTGTTGACAATAGGTTGGACTTGATTCAATAGGTTGGACTTCATGGACTTATGTCTTTATTCAACCTGAAATACTATGATATTACTAAAGAAGAATGTACCATGGACGTGGGGAATGGATCAGGAACAAGTTGGAAACTGGTTTTACAAACCTCAGTATCAGTGCTGTACTGTGTCAAAAACAAGACAGTTTGAACAAAATCATTGCATATGCAAGTAAGTCCCTGTCACCTGTAGAGGTTAAATGTAATGACTGTGAGAAAGCCACAGTCTGGTCCCTTCAAAACTTTAGAAGTTAAATTCAGTGAGAAAATAATCATTGAAACTGCACCTCAACCTCTACAATATTTACAAAGTGACACAATAAGGGGTGGTAATTTGTCAAACAGCAGAATAACTGCCTGGACGTTATCTTTACAAGGCTGGCCATTGGACGTCTGGTATAAACAAAATAAAAAGAGTCCAGTAGCTCAAGGACTTGCTGAACTTCATGATTGTGCGGCTCCTTCTCATGAAGAAGAGCTATTAGATGATTTCTTAGAGGAACAAATATCTTCCCCTTACAAAGCATATGATGAGGATTACTGTCCTTTACTCCCAGATGTATACTATGATGGTTGTGCTTTTCATACCACCATAGGGGATGAGAGAAAACTAGTGGCGGCTATTGGAATCACATGGACAAGTGAATTCCCAAATGTATCAGTAGGATACAGTATTGGTGCCAAAAGCAGCAAATACATCATGCTTTTGCTTTCGGACAGAACAATCTCGAGCAAGCAGCAGTAAGTAACAAAACTTATTATGATCTCAAAACCATCAAGAAGGAGTATGAAACAGGTGATAAAGTGTATTTAAGTGTATTTTCATGGAAATGTCCATATAATATCATGGACAAAATCTCACCTGTGGTTTACAAAATAAGAAGAGTCAAGAATAATGATTTTGTGGATAAATGGGTTCATATTAATTAATTGCGTGCTTGTCATCCTAGGTCTCAACTGAGAATACTGGAAGTTAACGCAGAAGAAGAAACCTAATAATTATCTCAAGAGAATGCGAATATAATGATTTAACATTGTGATCATTCTCTCTCAACATCCAGATATTCATATCTTGAGCTTCTCCGCATTATTATTGGTCCTGCCAATCATAGCAGAATACCATAATCGTGAAAATTATCGAATAATTTTTAGTTAACTAGAGAATAGTTATCCAGTTGCTAAATAAATTAATATATATCATAACTAGAAATGTAAATATCAATTGATAAGAATATGTATTCATACTATCTGTTTCTTTAATAGAAAAAGATTGATGGTCCAAACCAGATTGTTATCTGGTAAAGATGTTGATGACTACCAAAGACACAGCAACCATTTGGATGATGTGATCCTTGGTGCCCAGTTCGGGACGAAACCCATTTATCGAACCAGGTCCATCATCAGGAGTCATGCTGCAGGATGATCCAGGATTCCTACTGATGGAAGAATATTATCCTAGGAGATCTTGGCGAGTTCAGATCCAAAGATATCTACCGAAAAGGAAATTTAACCTATCCCATTTTTTTTTTTACTTGGGATGCATGGATGTTATGTTGTCCATGTAAACAAAGCTTTCCATATCAGGAGACCACTGATGATTCATCTGATGTCCTGAAGTGAACAACCAGTTTCATCACTTTCCTAATTGCAAACCTTGCTTTTATCATGTTGGCTACACCCACTTTGGCAATTCATTTCATGTTCATAAAATATTATAGGCCAAGGTGGGGAATTCAACGGAAACCTTTGAGTTTTTTTTTTCTTATCCAGGACAGAGACCAAGAAGAAAGGCCACATCTTCTGGTGAACATGACGTTTATTCCGAATTTTTCCCAGATATGTCTAAGGTTGTTAATCTGAATACCATGGGAAAAAAGGGGGGGATATGTCGGAACTATTTGGGGCTAAAAATAATTAAACTATAAGGCCTATACATATTATTCTACATAATGTAATATGGGCATCCTGGAAGCCATCTTTGTTCTTTATACTCTGTCAGTATATAAGGTGAATTTGAATTCATAGTTTCTGGACAAAAACTCTAACATCAGCGATTCTCAGAGCCTTACCACATATATTCCCAGGTTGTAAATTGTGGAAAAATATTAAATAGTTGTTCTTGCTCAGACTTTATCAAGATATACATCTCTTAAAGAGACAGTAAGCCGGACATGTTCTGCCAAAGATCAGAACGCCCTGTTAAATTTGATGGTTTCGTTCAAGGCTTAGGTCTAAGGTCATCTCAGGGAATAATATTGAAATTTTAAGGAAAAATCCCAAATTATTCCTAGTCCAACATAGCCCTCTTCAGGCAGGTAATTGTGTATACGAGTTCAGGAATTGGGGGTATTTTTTTTTTTAGAAAAGTGATACTTTCCTGATGTCATAATTAGGTTGCGATAAGCTTTCTCCTCCCACATTTTTGGGTGATAAAAGTTAGGAGAAATTTAAGAGTGAGAGACTGAAAAAAGGAAAGAATCTACAGGAGGACGGACACAGAAAAGAGAGTTCTGAAGCTGATGGACTGGCTGCCAGGGGGAACTGAACCAAAGAGAACATGACCATCTCTTGTTACTACACTGACACAAAGCTGACATCTCTAAGACAAAATCATTTTAGATTTTTGGTAAAGTTTAGATTTCTATTTATCTGTAAGCAATTGACTAGCCATATATATCTTAATAAACCATTTGGTAATTGTTAGCATCAGGATTGAATTGGAGTAAGATTTTATCTGCAGTAAAAATTGTCTCCCTTTCAATCTTGGGTCTCTTCAAAGCTGATTTCAGTTTCTAGTCGATGGTCTAGCTGTGATATAGACATAAAATAAAATAACTTAATGGAAGTTTGTCTTTACCTCAAATAGATTCTTGGCTGATTAGCCAGTCCTTTTGAACATCTGTTTGGCTGGGAGAAGTCACGTGTTGAATCTGCACATTATTTTGTCACATTCTGCTGAGCTACTGAGAAGTTACTAACTGTATTCCAAGATACATTGTTTTGTTTTATTAATATTTGAAATAATATCCTGTGGTTTTATTTTTATTATCATCTTGCTAATCAACATTATCGCAATTTTGATCCATATTCTTTATTGTCACCAGTTATATTTTGTTTATTATTTAGCACTGTTTTTAGTTAATAAATTATATATATTTTTGCATATTATTGTTTTTATTTCGTCTTCAAGCTAGCGCAAATAAAGAACTCGAGTTATCAGTTGATTTGTGAAAATAAGTTGGGAACATAGAAATAGCTGGGAGGGAGGGCAATGTAGTCGTGATGGGCGACTTCAATTACCCGGACATAAATTGGGCTAATGGAACCTCAAGTTCAACAAAGGCGGGACACTTTCTGAACATGTGGTGAGACAATTTTATGGACCAGATGGTGGAGGTCCCAACTAGGAAAAATGCCATCCTAGATTTAATCATCACTAATAATGCAGAATTAATTGAGGATATTGTAATTGGGGAGGCACTGGGCAATAGTGATCACAATATGATTACTTTCAATATTCAATACAGGAAAGGGAAGCGAGCTGGTAGGGCAAGAACCCTTAATTTCAGAAGGGCTAACTTTGATAAACTGCGACATCCAGTGGGGGACATCAAATGGGAAAATTTATTTCGCAAACTGAACTCGGACCAAAAGTAAGAATGTTTTAAAAGCACATTACATATTGCCATTGCCAAATGTATACCATTGGGTAATACAAGTAAAAGATCGCAAACAAAGCCTGTATGGCTGAATAAAAATGTAAAGCATCACATAAAGGAAAAGCGAGTGGCATTTATAAAATATAAGATGGAGGGGACAGCATTGGCGTTCCATAACTACAAAGAATGTAATAAAAAATGTAAACTAGTAATACGGGGAGCTAAAATATAGTGCGAAAAGCATATTGCCACAGATAGTTAAAAAAAAAAAATATATTTTTACCAATACATAAACAGTAAAAAGGGGAGAAAGGAGCAGATAGGCCCAATAAAGGACAAACGCGGGAAGATAGTCACAAATGACAAGGAGAGGGCCGAAGTGCTGAACACTTTTTTCTCCTCAGTATACACTCAGGAGGGAAACAGGTTTGACGTGCATGATAAAAACACATAGTTCATCACAAAATATAGCCAAGTGGTCGACGGAACCCGGGATACAACAAATACTTAATCTACTTAATGCAAATAAAGCATTGGGACCAGATACTGTAACCTGCACCCCAAGATACTAAAGGAACTAAGCGAGGTTATAACAAGACCATTATTCTTCATTTTTAAGGACTCTTTAATGACTGGTAGAGTTCCGAGTGACTGGCGGAGGGCTACGGTAGTCCCAATATTCAAAAAGGGGGCAAAATGCCAACCTGGGAATTACAGAACAGTTAGTCTTACATCAGTAGTGTGCAAACTGCTAGAGGGAATGATTAAGGACTATTTAGTAGAATTTGTTCAGGCTAATGGTATAGTTAATGACAATCAGCATGGGTTTAGGAAAGACCGTTCCTGTCAGACTAACCTACTGACTTTTTACGATGGGATAAGTAGTAGACATGTGCGATTCGTTTCGTTCCGAATCGAAATTCGGACGAATTTTCGGAGATTCGGATGCTCCTGAATTACAGCTAAAACGAATGCAAACGAATCCGAATTCTCGATTTCCCAAAATTTGTTAGCGGTAGTCCGGTCGAAATTTCGTTTATTGGACAAAATTTCGTTAGCAGCAAAGTGACATTAAATTTTTTTTTTTTTTTTTTTACAGTCTGCAGAAGATTAAGAAAGTCTGCAGAAGATGAAATTCGTTAGCGGTAGTCCGGTCGAAATTTCGTTTATTGGACGAAATTTTGTCAGCAGCAAAGTGACATTAGAATAGTTTTTTTTTTTTTTACTGTCTGACCCTCCCCTAAGTTAAAACAAAAAAAAAGTGCGTGGGGTTCCCCCCAAAATCCATACCAGAGCCTTACCAAATATGTGATTGCAAACAGCGTTTCTGGAAGCAGCTCCCCGTCCTAATGCTGTGGTGTCATTTGATAGTAGTTGTCGGCTCCTTACAGATGTCAGAACGAAGTACCGCTTACAATCACTGCTCAGACAGCACTCTCTGGAAAATCCCCAGCCCAATGCGCCGCAATGTTCACCCGCAGTAGCTTCAGCATCTCGAAGCTCCCCCAATCATGACATGTATCAAAGGATCAGAACAGAAGCCCTCATTGTGCAGTAAGATGAGGAAAGTTTATTAAAAAATATAGCAACTTACATTTAAAACTTGCCGGCCGGCAGAAAATGCCTGCCGGCAGATAAACGGTCAGATTCCTTCGTGGACTTGTCTAGCACATAGGTAGCATCAGTAAGATCCACCTCAGACGCGTTTCATCACACTGACTTTGTCAAAGGATGGCAGATCCTGCAGGACTGCAAGCACAAAACAAATCCAGTTGTCACCAGAGCAGACATAGAGGGAAAAAGTTGTGGACACATTTTTCTGTGACCACTGTCTGAGAATTAATTTCCCTTGCTTTGGGTTCCTCTCAGTTTCTGCTATGGCTTCAGGACAGGAAGTGAGGCCAGGTTCACACCTGGGTGATCCTTGACCGCACGGCAATTGTGCACAAAATCGAGTCACGGAGTCGCATACCACCGCTGATCGCGCTGGCAGTGCGATCAGCGGGCAGATCGTGCGGTTTCCTGCCATGGTTCCACCCGTGCAATCACGCACGATCGAGGTTGAAGAAAACAAGCGGTACGTGTTGCAAAACAGGGTATTTTTTCAGCAATTGCCGCACGGATGTAACCCCATTGAAATCAATATAGGGCAGCTCGGCAACCACTGTGTGCAACCACACACGATCGCCCGAATCTGCACCAGCCCTAACGGGAAATCTTCCTAATAGGACACAGATTACAAAAACCCTGGAAGCAGTATTAACCATTTCATACTTTTGGCAAAATTAAATAAAGTTTTGTTTTCAGATATATTTTTAGCAGACTGTAAGGTACATTGGCATTAATAACTACAAGTGTGATATCTCTGTGCAGATCGACGTCTATCAGAGCACACTGACCGAATGCATAGTACGGATAAAGAACCTGACTAAACGTGTGGAGATCATGGAGAACGGAGGTCTCTCCTACAATGAGCTGGATTTTGAACCCATCAAGTTGGAGATCAAAGAGATGGAGACCCTCATACTGCAGCTAAAAGCATTATTTGATGGCTCCAGTGCCATAATAGATATTCTCTACCAGCAGGTGAGACAAAACTATGTCTTCTCACAGTAGTGTAAGACCCTTGTTACTTTTACTTAAATTGTTCATTTTACTAAGAGCAATGCTATTTCTGTGCTTTAAAGTGGACCTTTACCCCCTTTGGCTAAAAATCACCTCAGCATGCACCTGTGGTGATGTGCATGGTCACATGTCCTAGTCACATGTGCCAGAGTTCCCCGAAGTAAAGGGAGATGGATTCATCTGCCCTTAGTTAAAATGGCCAGTGTGAGAAGAAGAATGGGGAGGAAAAGAAAAACAAGGTATGCAAAGTATAAAAAGCTGTCAATTGTCTAGAAGTATGTGTTTGTAGTTTGTCTTTACTAAACATTTCTTAGGCCTTGTTCACACCGAAAGCATGTGCGTTCCAGAGCGGTAGCTGCTGGAACGCACCGCGATCGCTGTGAAACTTCCCCCTGCGTTTTTTAATACAATGCACCGCTTCCACGCCCCCCTGCCCGCAGTGCAATCGAACGCGTGGCTAAAACATAGCCAGCGTTCCGTTCCACTGCAAGCGCAAAAAATAGGGCAAGCCCTATTTTTTTGCGTTTGCAGTTAAACGGAACGCTGGCAAAGTTTTGCCACGCGTTCGATCGCACTGCAATGCACCGCCACGCCCCCTCCCGCCCCAAAATGCTGTGGGAAGTTTCACAGCGATCGCGGTGCGTTCCCGCACACGCTTTCGGTGTGAACAAGCCCTAAAGGTGCCTTTGTTTTTTTTTTAATATATGGGTAAAGTGCCTCTTTAACGAAACCTGTCTTCAAACCTTTTATTGCAACAAAAATGTTCCCATAAGATGAGCATTTCATGTATTTTCTGTGTGTTATTTACATGTAAAAGCTTCCCTTGTGTGGACATCCAAATGCTCCGATACTGCTTCTGGGTGTCGTCATCTTGGATGTGATGTCAGCAGCCCCCGCAGACTCAGAGATGTCACACAAGTGACACTCCATAGTATTCCCCTTTGCTTCTCCCCCATCTGCTACATAAAAGGTTTTGTAGGGAGGTAAGGGGAGGTGTGGAAGAGCTGGGCCAACACAGAAAGTAATTAGACACTACAGGAAAATGAGAGGGCTATGATATGCAAGAAGGCAGGGGCATTTGAAATACTTGATGCTTTTACCTGCGATTTTGTAAAGTTTGTGACAGGGTCTCTTTAATAATATAAAGTGTATGTGTGTGT
>NW_017308314.1:37893-52237 GCF_000935625.1 Nanorana parkeri | reverse complement strand
GAAGAGTGGGTGGGGTGGGGGGGGGGGGAGGGGACACAGACTTGACTGGCATCAAGGAGACATGTATTAAAGAGAAGTGGGCAATGATATATATGGTGGAAGGGGCACAGACTAGACTAGCATCAAGGAGACATCCATCAGAGAGAAGTGGGCAATGATATATATTGAAGGGGGGCACAGACTGGACTAGCATTGAGGAGACCTGTAGCAGAGAGTGTCCTCTGAGTCCCAGCTGAATTATAAAGGGGAAATTTATCAATTAAGGCCTGAAAGTATACTGATTCCCTGCAACCTGGCCACACATTCATAAAGCCTACTGCTTTTCTGTCCAAGACTTCTCTGTAGCAAGCTTCCTATATTGTTGCAAGGTCTCTATGTTGGTTGTTGCAAGGTTTCCATAGTGGGGCAAGGTCTGTATGCTGGTTGTAGCAAGGCTTGTGTGTCATCTGTAGTCCTTCTCTACTAACCAGCGGCTAGCCCCACCCCTCGATTGTGGTTCTGTGTGTGGTTCCGCCCCCGGATTACTATTATGCAGGGCCTGTCAGGAGTCATGTGATTGGGCTGCTCAGTCTAAAATTCCCTGGCCCTGTCCATCCTAAAAGCAGCCACAAGTACATAGTTTGGTTTTAAAAATGTTCAAAGAGTTTTTTGTTTTTTTTTGTAGATCCGTAACATTTCCAGCATGGTGGAACAGTTGGAGATCTATGATAAGAACAATGTACTGGTGATCAGACGGGAGATTGAGGCTCTGAAGGAACGTCTGGAGGAGTGTGAGAAGAACAATACAAAACCAAACCAGCCTTCCCTTCCTCCACCAGATAACGGTAGGTTAGAAGAAAGACTGATTTTCAGTGGGCAAAAGTTATATGTAACAATTTATAACAATATCAACAAGCCATGGGCTACTATTCAGTCTTGATTTCTTCAATGACTGATTTGATTGCATTTTTGGTTAAGTTAAAGAAGACCATGAAAGGAACCTGGAGACTGCCATTGCCGTTCTCTCCATCTAAAAAATAGGTACCTGGCTGTCATTCTGAACCTTTGGCTTCAATATTTTTAATCACTGACCTGCAGCAAGTACAAACCTAATGAATGCTAATTTTTTTAACCTGAATATTTGTACTATGTCAGATACTGCAGTCACTGTTCAACCAACAATATTCGGTCTGGCCTCTTTCAATAACAGTCAAAATGTCAAAAGTTGAAAAATCATATTTTGTTGAACACAGGGGTGCTGGCAGGGCAATACAATGGATCAAATTATGGCCAAGTAAGCAGGACTTGGCTGAAATTCAAGCAGTATATGGCTAGCTTAAGTGACCATGAATTTGATAAAATTAACAGTCTCTATTCCTTTGGTAAATCAGCCCCAGTGTGGTAATAGTAGAACCTAAGTGTATAGTAGTGGTAGAACCTCAGTCTTCCATGAATTCTAAACAACAGCTGGATATGAATCTTCTGCAAGAGGAGTTTGAGATACAGTTATCCTTCTCTATTACTTCATGAAATATCACCAATCAGATATGTGTTTTTTTTCTTCAAATAGCTCCTTTGATATTTGTTCTGTATGGGCTGACCTCCAGATCAAATTGTTCTTTTATTAGCCCTGAGAGCACAAAAATATAAAGTGGTTTTATGCAATTCTTCCTCCAGGAACTGATAAGTAAAACCCCCCATCCAAGTTTCATCATGAGGAAATCCAATATAGGTTGGCCACTTTCAGGTAGAAGTGTTTACAAATGGTTCCAGCTTATCCAGGACATGGCAAAATTAGTAGTTAGTCACATTCAACTGCACTAGCTGTCACATACCTTACAGGACTTGTAGTGACAAAGGCGTCCTCTCTTGCAACTCCTGTCCCAAAACCTTTGGATAGAGGAACAGGCGTATCGGGGGACGGAGGGCCATGAGTACTGGAAGACGTTGCTGCAGGTGATGAGTGTAGAACTCTAAGGCACTCCTCTGGAGGGTAGGAAGCAGAGCAAAAGTCGCGGCCAGGCAGGCCGGGTCAGCAACGTGTGAGCAGCAGGGTACCAAATCAGCAGGCGGATTCATGGTTAAAAGGAGTTAGAGCTGAGGTCAGAGCCATGTGGACAATGCAGTACAGAACAGCAGGCAGAAAGTCCAAAGACAAGCCAGAATCAGGGTCACCAGAGTATCAGGAGAAAAGTCAGGACATGCCGGGTCAGTAACAGGAAATCAGAGTCTGTTATCAGGATTCAGGATCTCGGGTACCCAGGAATCTGAAGATCACCAGCACAGAGGGCTTGGAGGACACAGGTTTTATAGCCCGTTTGGCACCACGATACATTGCACATGTACATGCCTGAATGACTAAGATGTTACATTTTGCCATATTCACATTTATATCAAACTATTTCTTTTGTGCAGGTACTGGTGGGCATGGTGGAATCATCAGCAACATCAGCAAACCATTTGTGGTCCAATTAAACTGGGCAGGATCCAGCTTTGTGTATGGAGGATGGGGGAGAGATTCATTAGCTGGAGCTGATCAGAGTATCCAGTGGGTGGCTCCTCTAAAAGATGAAAGGATGATGGAAACTCTGCGCTTCTACCCTTCATATAATGATCTCACAACCTATAGACGTCCCGCACAGAGAAACCTTACAAGGAAGGTTTCCAGTAACAGGTATGATCATTCTAATTGTGGTCAAGGTGGTGGAATGATTATGTACAACAACATTATCTACTATAACTGCTACAACACCTTGAAGATCTGCAAATATGACTGGAGAAACCATGTGATTACTGGGTTGGCTCTACCTGGTGCCGCATACGCATACGCAAACCGTTTTACCTACTTGCACGTTGCTTTTCAGGACATTGACTTAGCAGGTGATGAAGAGGGTCTTTGGGTTATTTATTCAACTGAGCAGAATGCTGGAAATATGGTTATCAGCAAACTCAATGATACAACTCTTGAAGTATTACAGACCTGGCACACCTCCCAGTACAAACCTGCAGTCACCAATGCTTTCATGGTGTGTGGAGTCTTATATGCCACTCGAGCCATCAGTGCAAAGCAAGAGGAGATCTTCTACATGTATGATACGAAAACTAATGAAGAAGGGAAGTTGAATGTCATTTTTGATAAGCTGAAGGAGAGAGTGCAAAGTCTGTCCTACAATCCTAATGATCACAGGCTCTACATGTACAATGATGCCTACCTGGTTCATTATGACCTTTCTTTCACATCCTCATCCAAACCCAAATCCAATATTATACATTCCAGAATTAACCCCATAAAAATGAAGTAGATTAACCAACATAAACCCAAGCTTTTTCATATTGTATATGTTAGATGTAGGAAGAAGTTTGCTTTAATCAGCTGTGATCACCCCATACCAACCATGAAACAAAGTACTAATGTGTGTGAAGATTTCCAGCATCTGACAGGTCTGAGAAAACCAAGATCCATGGGAATGCTTGTTGCATAACACTAATAATGAAGCACTTTTCTAAACTCTAAACCTAATTTTCGAATCTATTGTTACTGTCCTGTGTTAGATTACAATGTACAGAGGAATGATTAATCGTCATCTATTGACATAAGCTCTGGATCAAAGGCTAATCCTAACTAGATTCTATGTGATTTCTATGTGATAAAATAAATGCAGTTAAATAAACCTTTAAGCATGGCATAAATTATGAGTGAATTTTTACTATGTTTTGGTAAAATTTGCTTCCTGTGTATCATAGATAAGCATGCACTTCAGTGCCATCTACAGCTCAAAAGACAAATTACATCAGTATATGCTGTTGTATTTCCAACAAAAGCAATGTGGCTGCAACTGATGTTTATTCTTCTACAAGATGATATAAACCAATAAACGCTCCGCTTTAAAGTGTATGTATAGCCAAACATCTTTGGATAGTGTCAAGAAGGGTTACATTTCCTGTTAGTTTATATTTAGCTTTTAACATGCCATTGTGGAAATTTCCCTTTACTTCCTGTCCCATAGGTGCAACAGGAACTTCAAGGAAATCTCCCAAAATAAGGGGAATTCATCACTTAGACAGTTGTTCCCAAAACAGTGGTCCTCATTGGAAGAGTCCCCCCTACTTTTTAGAATTAGGACAACTTTGACTTTTCCCTTACTTTTGGTTTCAATGACAAGGGTCATTAGAACAAACACAGGGGTAAATCTCCCCCAATGGGAGCACAGACAGCAATACAAACTTGACAGAGGGTCTAACCCTTGGCCATGCTATTGAATACTAAAGAACAAAAGTTTTGTCTAGAGATACAGTTTTAACTAGTTTTGACTTTATAATATACAGCAAATAGATGGCACTGCACATTATATGACTTCATCCTCTATTTAACTTTGCTGTATGCCCATGTAACACAATTAAATGGTGCTGTTTACTGCATGACTGAGTATAGCAAGCTAAAAGATAACATCAAACCAATACATCTGCAGATCCAGCACATGTCCTGCAATAGAAATGAATAGCAGTTGGCTTAGCAGCTGCCCATTTCCCAGAAATCTCAACTCTCCCGGACATTCCAGGAGTCTCCCGCTTAACAGAGTATGTAGCTTCATATTATTCTGCATTGCGCTGTGTGATGTATTGCTGGGATTTGTAGTTCTCTATAGCTGTTGGTAGTCATTATTGCTGGGATTTATAGTCCGCTATAGCTGATGGTATTCTGCATTGTTGTGTAATGGCTTGGAATTGTAGTTCTCTATAGCCAATGCCATTCTGCAATGCTGTACAATGTATTTCTGAGTTAGTGGCAGAACTACCAGGATCACAGCAGTCATGCACGCGCACAGCCCTTATGTGGCATCCCTCCACTACCAGTGAGCTTTACATTTCCTAAACTGATAAATACATTCACACTACTGTTACATGGATGGCAAAAGTGGCAGAAAGGGGCGGGGAGAAGGCAGGGAAGAGGCAGAGCGGGAGGGGGGCCAAGTTGGCGCACCATGTGCCTCTGGATTGTACTTGCCCCCTCGGCTAAAAGTTGCCAGTCAGCCCCTGCCGGCAAGGTTTACTCTGCTCTATATACTGTAAGTCTAGCAAAGTAAACCTTATTGGTAGGGATGTCTCAACACCAATACTAGTATGGGTATCGCGGCTGATACAAGCATTTTTACGAGTACTTGTACTTGTAAAAATGGGCTGATACTGGGCCTTTAAATTTTTAAAAGAAGTTCAGCTGCCTGAGTTCCTGCACTTGTTGGGGACCTCAGGGAGCCTGCTGGGGACCTCAGGCAGCTGTCTTTGACAGTGCCTGTCCAGCCCTACATCTCCTCCTCCTTTCCGGCAGACGCAGAGACAGGCACAGGAAAGGATAGCCCCAGACCACTCATACAGCTCAAGGAATGTAGACCACTCAAGGAATTTGGGCAGAGTCATCGTGACTTTGCCCAATCATGGCTCTATATTTGTACTGAGCCCTGATTGGCACAGTCTTGCACCTGACCTGACATCGCGTAATGTTTGAACAGACCGCGGACATCCTGTAATGTTCGGCGTTCGGCGAACGCTTGAACAGGCTATGTTCGAGTCGAACCTATGTGCGACTCGAACATGCAGCCCATCCCTACTCATGAGATTACAAATTAGATTTCCCAGAAATGCTATGTTGATGTAACCTTCCCAAGATGCAATACTTGGGCACATTACATCATTTGTGTCAGATGGGGACCAATAAGTGGATGAACTCTATTTGTAAGTAGATGAAAAACATGCTTGTTTAACTACTGAATGCAAGATGATTTCATATCAGCGTGCAGAGTTGCATGCTGATGTGATTTTTATTGAAAGGGTGTAATGGTCCACTTTGAGTTGCAAACATCAGATTTCTTTACACCACGACCCAAGGGCAATATTAATCTCCTTCCAAGGTTGACAGATAAGCCGAGAAGAGAACTATGGGGAACACTTTTTTTGCAACTTTAGTTTCCTTATGATACGAGAGTACATTTTGCAAGGTACTCCTGTAATCAAAATGCGCCATAAGCTTAAAATTCAGTGCAATATACTGTGGGCGGGCTATGCTCTGTGCAGAGAAGTGATCCCGACAATATCGTCAGGATCCTCCACTCCTATGGAGTAACAGCAGCTTGTAGGAGTGGCTGCGCGGGAGCTCCTCACTCCGTGTCCGCTACATCAGGCGCCGGAACCAGAAGTCTCCTTTAAGCGGTTTTAAGTATCAGGTCATAATAAAAATCACCTGGTCCTTAGCAGGTCTTAAAATTAGGTAAATGCAACCTCAGATAAACAACAAACACATGACATCTTACACAATGGCATTATTTATTTTACAAACATAAAGCCATGTGTGAAAAACGAGGTACATCTTCTGATTTTATAGCCTGTAGAACCTCCTTCAGCATTTATAACTTATAAGCGGAGGGGGAGAGAGGCTGCAGGGACTGATCTAGGGGGATCGAGGTTTGCATGAGTGTATCTTTTTTATATATATATAGTGAGGATTTGCTCCAAACGGTAGCACATTAAGGACACCGCCACTCGCGTTCCACTGTTTTAGGGCTTCTTTGGCCACTTTTATCTCACAACTGAAGAGAAAAGTCCATACAGGTGTTTCCTTGCAGGGGTTTTCAAACATAAAGTACTGTTTCTGTCACAGCAACAAACATTTTCCAGTCTCACCGACTTCAGATAGGTCCTTTAACAAAAACATCCACTGGCCACACAGGCTTGTCTTCAAAATGCTTGCCACACAGGATTGTCCTTTTGCCACACAGGCGGATTGCCACACAGGCTGCTCGTTTGCAACACAGGCGGATTGCCACACAGGCTGCTTTTCTTTTGCCACACAGGTGGTCTGCTCCCCAGTCCACCAGCCACACAGGCTGGTTCTAGGGTGAGGCTCTAGGGTGAGCTCCTCACTTAGGAGGCTGGGACTTCTTGTATAGGCCCTAACATTAAAGAGATCAGCTAAATATAAATAATCATATCATGAGTAATTATGTACCTAAGCCTTTCTGATCCTCCCATCTCACCGCTGCTTGAGAGCAATACACTCTCTGCAGTGATGATTGGTAGCCAGAAAACATGTGACCTAGGTTTCCTAGGAAAGTAATTTTCATGCATGGCAAGAAACAGGCAAGCAAGAGGTAGATTTTACGTAAAACAATAATGTGATTTGTTTAATCCTGACATTGCTGTACTGATTCATGTGATCTGTTAATATTAATGATAAGTCCACTTTAATATAAAGTTGATTAATTTACTGTAGCGGACACCATGCTCTGATAAGAATACAGAGACCTTCAACAAGTTAGGATTTAGCAGTCATTTTTGCAAGCACGTTAACTAGCTGGCTCTCAGAATTTGCCCAATTTGCCCAACTGATTCATGTGATCTGTTAATATTAATGATAAGTCCACTTTAATATAAAGTTGATTAATTTACTGTAGCGGACACCATGCTCTGATAAGAATACAGAGACCTTCAACAAGTTAGGATTTAGCAGTCATTTTTGCAAGCACGTTAACTAGCTGGCTCTCAGAATTTGCCCAACCATGAATACATAAATCTAGGACAATGCAGGACAATCACCTGAGATGACCATCAGTCCTGGCTGGAGTTATATACAAGTCATTGTCTCACTTTCTGGGATGCAATAGTACAGATTGTGCTTATTGAGGGTGTCATGTTCTCCAATTCTTACTGATTCACTGAGAGAAGAACAGACAGACGTTTCCTGCTTAGAGTCCTAATCCTAATCATCTAATCCCAGTTATATAACCAGAACACAATTGGATGTTTAGTGTTTGGCTGTGGAATTGTGTTACAGGACAAACCCAGCTACTTTATCTGCTACTTCCAGGATAGATAATGGGAAAGGGTGCTGCCTATGTCTATGATAAAAGAGTGGAAAATGTAAGCGGATTCTAGATTAACGCTCTATCATATTACATTTAAAGTGACCCTGTCACGTCACTATACCATAATGATTAAACTGGAAGCTGCCTGTAAAAGAAGATGAACAATACCTATCAGGCAGGTGATGACTCCATTCTGTGGTCTGATGGTAGCTGACACTTCTAGGTCTGTTGAATGCTGTATTCCCCACTGCGTGCTGTGGATCCACTGACCAAAGCTATGTCATTGTGCTCAATAGTGATAAGTTTACACTAGGTTATAGGAGTTATAGCCTTCATTTGAGAAATCACATTTTTAAAGCCCAACTCCAGCCGACTTTCTTTTTTTGGAGAATATTGGGTGGGGTTTGAAACTTTCTTTCACAACTTCATTGCTGTCTGAGACCCTACTAAGACCCTACTAAGAGGTGACTTCTCTTTATTCTGACACCTGTCACCTAGGCAAAAAGAAAGGGGAAACCACCATTGGGTGTTAACCACATATAGTGTTAAAAGCTTATAAGAGATGTTAGGCCTTCCTCAATCTAATTATTAAAATAGTTTGTGTTCCTTTATCCACAAGGCGGCTACATAAATCTTAGCTGGAGTACGGTGTTCTAAGCAACCAACTATAACAGGTCAATAATAAGATGGCCTAGCACCTAATAAACAAGAAGATCAATGCTATATTAGGAGATTCCAAAACATGTCTGTCTGTATTATTTATTACAGGTATTTATATAACTTCAATAACTTACACTCAAAGGGCTTACAATCTGAGTTCCCTATCTCACATATATGATAGTGCCAGTTTAGACAGGAACCAATTAACCTTCCAGCATCCAGTATATCTTTGGAGTGTGGCAGGAAACTCACACAAGCAGAGGGAAAATGCACAAACTCCAAACAGGTAGCGTCCTGATTTGGGTTCAACTCAAACAGCAACTAGTGCTGCAAGGCAAGTAGGGACGGCCCTGATTACAGGGCTGACAGGCCCCCAAGATCTGTTCTCATGGTAAAGAGAATAAAACTAAGAATTATTTTTTCCACAATGCTCATTGAAGCAAAGACGACTTGCTATAAAGTGCTTTTACTGCTTGTTCAGAATATGTAACTATTTTAGTGTGCATGATTTTGGCACATGTTCACTTTAAGGTGTATATAAATGCAAATACTAAAGTTATGTAAATAGCTCCTTTTTTGCCTTGTAGTTGTGCAAAGTTTTTTAAATTGGTATGAGTAAATGTTTATTACCTATTGATCCTGCCGGCTTCTACTCTTTTATATTTAATGACCACCAGTACCCAATGCTGAAGGATGGTCATCCCATGCTTTATTCTGCTGTCAGCACCTCTTGCTGATTGTTTAAGGCCCCATTTGAGCGATTTTATGCACTTTACTAGAAACACACTAACACTCGACAATCACGTTTCCATGTTTTTCTATTGTGCCCATGTCATATTGAGTCATGTGCTGTTGCTCAATGCTCAGAAAAAGATCAGGAGCTTCTGTGGGGCATGATCGCCGTTTTTTGGTCCCAATAGACTGCATTGGGAGCACATGAGAAATGGCTGAATAACGTGGTAAACACGTTTTCTTTTGCACTTTTGCACATGTCTCCTCTCCTCCTAGTAACTAACTTTATTTTGGCTAAAACAAAAAAGCTCAAGGCCTAAATACATGCAAAAAGGCGTGTTCAAATGCACCCAAAAACCGCAAAAAAGTCCAAAAATTCCGGCACTCAATTGTAAATTTAGACTAACAGCTGCTGAGACTGGGACTTCCTGTAACGCTAACAGGGCTTTTTACTACAGAGAGAAGAGTTTGCAGAAGGCAGGAGAACTGAACAATCTAGGACAACATAGCTGAACTGGAAAGTGAGCTGAATTGGAGAATTTTTGCAAATCAGCTATTTTCGCCTAAATTGTTCACTTCTTCTGCCTTCTCCAAACCCTTCACCCTTTTGTGGATAGCCCTGTGAGTGGGCCACTTATGAAGAACTAAGTATAAAGTAAAGAATGTTTGTTTTGGCATACATCCGCACGGAGCGAACATTTGCCCTGCCATGTGTTTAGAAATAGACACCTTTGTGGCACTTTTACTGCACATTTTGGCCTGTTACAATAAGGGGAAAAATAATGGATCTACTGGAAGGATCAACAGGCATTAATCTGATGCGGGGAACACAAAAACCACTGTGCTGATGCTAATGACAGACTGCATCGTATTTGTCATTTTTTCTATTTTGCCCAGAGTTCCACATAAACATGTTTGAAAAAATGAATGACATTATGGTCAAGAAGAAATATCACAATAGATGTGCAATTTCTGTGAATGCAACCAGATCTGCTACTAGCCACTGTGAGAGATCCAACTGTCTATGGACTGTCTTACTGCACTGGACTATTACTACCCTACGCTCAAAATAGCAATTGCAAGTATGTGTTCTTTTCCATTCCTTCTTAATGAAAATCTTCCAGCTGCTGTGATGTGGAAGTTGGTAGTGGATTGCAGCAATCAGACTTGACCTTTAGAACGTGGCTGTGGCATTCTGTGAAACGTACCTAAAATGTTCTCTGGCTTCAGGTACGTCTAGCCATCATGTGAATGCTTTAATTCCAGAGTTTACTTAAACACTGACAGATGAGAATAAAAATGTTGACAAATAAAGTTTCTCATTACTCTTTCAGAAATAGTCCACCAAGTACAACACAGCAGGGCAGGACAATAGATGC
This sequence comes from Nanorana parkeri, assembly GCF_000935625.1. NCBI lineage: Eukaryota > Metazoa > Chordata > Amphibia > Anura > Dicroglossidae > Nanorana > Nanorana parkeri. Next base: position 41,631 of record NW_017308314.1, on the reverse strand, counting down.
GATTAGTCACAAGGGTTTTAGTGCAGTTCTTGGAACACCGTGCCATAATGTGCCATAATCCCAGACACCCGTCATCATACACCATTAATCCCACATGCCTCAAACTGATAGATATATCAGATATCAGTTTTCCCTGAATCATGTAATCATGACAAACAAAATTTATGGATCAAGATAACAAACCCTAATAGGATGGAGGGAGGGGGGGATAGAGTGCGATAGCGTCTTGGTCTCCCTCTATATAAACCTGTACCTGTTACCGTCAAGCACTGCTGGTTTATTTCCAATGAAGATGTATATCTGTCTCCTGACACTGGTCCTGATCCATGCTGCTGCTGCATTTGTAAGTATATCTGCTTGTATAGGACATTAATGATACTCTATATCTATAGCAAGACAATGGCTGTCTGCCTAACATAGTAATACTTTGATAAATAATGCATTGCTCCTCAATCTGAGAACTAATGATTCTTAAACAGGTTAGAAAGGTTTCTTTACTATAAGGGTCAAAAATATGGGTTCTTTACTATAAGGGTAAGGGTAAGGGTAACTGTAAATTCTCTTATCTGGATGGTTTGGTTCTTTTTGCTTTACTCTAAAGGTAGTTGGGTTGAGTTTACAACATTTTAAAATTTCCAGGGACATTGCGCATATACAATTATGTATTTAAAGCCATCATGTCTTAAAAAGGACAGGGAACACTAAGGGTTCTATCTGTAAACAATTTGCAGAGCCATTCGCCCTGCAAATCTCTTTGAATGTTAATTCTGTGCAAATGGAGGTAAAAAAATTAAAATTCTTAGCATATTTTCTTTTCCGGCTGAATGTAACATTCAGAAAACACCGTATTATGGCCACTTTCCTATGCTCTTCAGCTCCATTTGGTACCATAATGTTGTATTTTTCCAAATGTTACAGTCGACCCGAAAAGAAAATATATAAGAATCTTCACATTTTGCCTCTGTTCGCACAGAATGAGCATTCACAGAGATTCACAGGGTCAATGGTTCTGCAAATTATTTATAAATAGGCCCTGAAAATTAAGAATCCCAGAAAAAAAAAAATAATTACACTTAAAATAATTGTATCATTTGCACACATAGATGCACGTGAGCATAAACATTTTATGGATACAGCCTAAAATATGGAGTCATTTGTCCACATGTTTACAGTTTTTGCTGTGTCTAACTTGCAGATGTTTCATACTTGCTATCTCTCCATAGTGCAAGATATATATCCATGCAGGGCTGGATAACCGTAAACAAATGCTTATGGCACCAAGGGAATGGGGCACCACAGAGTTTTTCCCCTAGCTATCATGCCCTCAAAGGATAAATATGCTTTAATACAAAGTACACTTATCCTTTTTGCCCCTTTGCCTTGAACTAACGATCCCTCCTTCCTCCTCTACAGATGTATAATTACCCGACTGCCACGGCCTTCAATATTTATTACATCCTGTGCCACAGGTCCTCTCTCTCTTGGCCACGCAGGCACATTACAGCTCCTCAGACATCTGTAGGACTTGTCTACCTTCATCTCAAAGCCAAGAAAGTAGCCCCATAAACGTCTTAATTCTTAACTAATAACTTCCCTCATCGGTTCATAATAAAAGGTCTTTAGTAAGTTGCTGTTTTTTTTAATCTATGCCCAATCTGTTAAATACATTAAATGAAAATGTTTTTGTTTAATATAGTTGTGGGGTCTGGCCTGGGGCTGACCTGGAAGAAAATTCAAGCAGGTTAATAAATATTCTTAATAAACTTTTATGTTACATTTCATCACTTATTGAGTTTTAGGGTTGATTTACTAAAGGCATAATTGCTGTTCACTTTGCAAGGGAATTTACATTATGTAGGGGATGTTTCCCCTTAGCTTAGTGAATGTGGTGAAATTTCACTTCGCAAGGAATACCCAATGAGGTACAAGGAAACAAAAAAAACAGTATTTTTGCTTGCACGTGATTGGATGATGGATGTCAGCAGAGCTTCAACTCATTCACTAAACTAAGGGAAAACTTCCCCTGCAAAGTGGTAATCCCCTTGCAAAGTGAACAGCCTATTTGTCTTTAGTAAGTCAGTTGTCCTTAATCCAGCCCTGGATCCGTGGCTTCATTCAAGTAAGCATAGTCCCTATTTATTTCCTACATTGTTGGTCAAACTGTGGATTCTGCACTGTAAAGTCTACTGTAAGCGTCATCAAACTGTGAGCTATTTATTGTAAAGTTAGGCTATGACATTTTTAGAGTAAGATAAGCCATAGATTTCTTACTGGGTAGTCAGACCGTAAATTCTTTATTGTATGGGTGTTTGATTTCTTTACTCTAATGTTCATCATATTAAACATTTGTAGTGTTAGAGTAGTCAAACTAAGTGCGGGGATTTGTAATATAAATTTAGGACTTTAGTTTTTTTTACTGTGAAGCAGGCAGTTGTTGTTTTTTTTTTTTTTTTAATTTGACAGTCAAATAACCTAAATAACATAGTCACCGAAAATATATTTTTGACTGTAATTATCTGAACTCATAAAAATTAAACTGGAATTTGGATGACATTTTCCACCAAATCAAATATGCACTGCTCTGCCTGCAGTCAAACCTAAAGCAAATTTATAAAAATTAGTTGAATATAATGGATCAAGGTTTAAAAAAAAAATCTTGATGACCATGATGTATTTGTGGAGGCCGGTGTGTCAATCTGCCATTCTTTGGGCCATTCAAATCTTCATGACTTTGCAACCCTTCAGGCGCCCCTGCCACAAAACATTTAGGGCTTGGGACCAAAGGCAAAAACAGAATGGTAAAAGCCTAAATGTGATGTTTAAAGATAAAAGATGTTTCACTGCTGTCATATTACCCACTAACATTCCAGGTCCTTGTCAATAAACAATGACAAAAACTGATGTGCCTGTTGGGGTTTAGCTGGCTCTTGGGTATATTACAGCAATTTAAGTAACATATTTGATTTTTTGAGAACCCAAGATTTTAAATGCAAGGTTCCAACTTGGCTCTCACTTGTATATTACACGTACATAATTATACAATGCTAATAATCATGTTGATGCTGAATACCATACACTGTATACTATAAGATTTTTTCATATACTATTAATATATGAATATACTATTAATGTTCAGGGTGATCTATAATATCATAATAGCAAAAATAATATTATCAATGCATGCATGATCATCATTGTATGGAATTTGAAGATTAGATAGCAGCGGAGATCATAAAATGGGACCATTTTTTGTTAACCCAGTTGAGTTTCTTTACAATGTGGTGATTTTGTATGCCTGGAGTGTGCTGACATACTCAGTATTGCTGTGTATTGCAGCATCTTCATCTAAAATGGGGTGTTAATGAATAATTTTAATGGTTTGCATCATTACATAAGCTGATCCATGCCAACAGCCACATTTGACCAAAAACACATATTGTTCAGTTGGCCTATTAGCCCTTCTATGACTTCAATTTCTGCAATTTGATTTCCAAGTTAAAATGACCTTGAAAGTCAGGTGCATCCGACACAAAGGCCAATTATATAAAGACAAGATCTAAAAAAAAACTTGAACAATAATCAGCAGAAGTAAGACACTTTCACCTTCCTCTGTAACTGTTATAGACTTCCCTCTTTTTTAAGGTCAAACATTTTGTACACCAAGAACAGTTTCACTGAGTACTGTTCCAGTCTGAGATGGTGTCAAATAATTTTTAGGAGAGATAAACTACAAATATA
>NW_017308314.1:3166-37371 GCF_000935625.1 Nanorana parkeri | reverse complement strand
ATATAAATTAAAAAATTATAAAAATGCTATTCTCCTTTAAAGAGATATGATGATCTCAAAGTTCCTAATTTCTCACTATGGTCTCCCATTTGCTGTTCTTCCTCCTCTCCCTGTAAATATGACATAATATTGGTTTATCCTATTCAACATTCACAACATCCTCTGTGCACAGGCAGGAGTGATGGTTGTATTGATGAGATCATTGCAAAATGCAGACTGAAGGTAGCTTCAGTAGCCTTCAGTATCAAGTAGGTAGGTAGCTTTATCAGCCATATACGGCTTGAATTCCAGCTGATTCCTACTAAATCAACTTATATTGGAGCCATGGGTGGCCCTGTTGGCACCCCATGGCTCAGCAAAAGTTGTTTGAAAAATCAAAGGGTGCGTTGGAAAATTGGTGGTCAAACAGCAATCCCATCCAATCAGATGCAGTCACTGTTTGATTATTCAGACAACCATGGGCCTAGTGGCTGCCTAAATACATGTAGCTGGCAGTACAGATTTATTTATACATGTGTATGGCTAGCTTAAGCTAACCTTGGCTACAGGGGAACATTAGCTATATAGGGGTCCCTGTATCCCTCAGAGATAAGGTTGCATTGACCACAAAACTGGGTTTTCTGTGTCCCCAAGACTTGTCTATATCTTGTATCATAGAGTTTTATTAGTACTACTAGTGGATGTATTTTTAGAATCCTGCAGCAATAAAATGCTGATTTGTGAAGTGGCTGTTCCCAGCAAGATCTGTACATATAGTTTTATGTTGAATGTTAACATTATTATATTGGATGAGTGCTATTACAAAGAAAGGATCATCCAAAGATTATTAGGCGCTCAAGAGACTACGAGTTCAAAACAGGATTCCATTGCACCTCTGAAGATACCAAAGCATGTTATTTTGAACTCCCCACAAGTACGCCAAAGAAATTACAAACAGAAAATGTCCATTGGAAGAGATCAGAAGACATTGGAAGACAGATATCTGGGTATGTTGATTTGTCTTCTATGAAATTAAAATGAGAACATGATGCACTATATAGCGATAGAGTATCTCTGCACACTTCCAGCCTGCTGACCTGTAAGGAAACTATAAATATTTTACCCTGCATAGAAAATGATTTAGGCACAATAAGAAGGACTCTGCTCAAATTTATATTGGCTGTTTTATTTTACGTGAAGGGGCTTATGTGAGCTAAGCATATTAAAATGAATCTAAAGCCAAAAACATTTTTCTTTTATTTTGGTTAGAGTATGGAATAATTATAACCCCTGTTATTTTTTTTGCCATCTGTGTCCCATTGGGGAGCTTTACCCTCATTTCCTGTTTGCAGACAAAAGAGAGAGGAAATATCTTCAAAGTCAGGGAAATGCCCTCTCAGTTGTCACCCAAAAAAAATCCCTTTTGGAAAGTGTCCCTTCTCTTACTTTTCTGACTGGGGTTTTAATCCCTGAATACTTTCCAAAATTAAAAAATGTTTGGCCTTTAAATTTACTTTCATGTTATTTACCTCCATGGCCTTAATCCTATAAATACTGTGGCAGAGGGACTCGTAGACTTCAATATAGCGCAAATGCCATGATGTCCCTGTACTTGTAGTCCAGTAAATGCATCCTCCAGCCCCATATGTAAAGGGCCAAACCTCCGTATGGACTGGGGGCTGGGGGATTAGTCTGCAGTGACTGCAATGCTTTTCTGGCTCCAATGCAAAAATAAATAAATAAATGCACTTTTTAAAATGTATTATTGTGAGTACATTTATAGTTTTTTTTGAAAAAGTGGAATATGCCTTTAACCCAGTCTCCTCTATTTAAAATGGACAAGATTAATTTTAGTAGAGTTTTATTTAGAGTTTTATTTATATGCTGAAGAAACTGGAAAAATAATTTCTATAAGGAGTTTAGGAATGATTGAAAGTGTGTGGAAATACTCAGCATTGCCTAATTTCTCAATCACTTTTTGCCAGACTGTTGCAAACAATAAAGTTTTCTAATATACTTTTATAAAATAGTTACTGTCCTAGCTAGCTACCTCTTTCCATTTAAACAGTTGAAATTACTGGCCATGTTAGAAAATCTTCCTAGAGTTACATCTCTTACCAGCAAATGTAGCACTTGTCTTATCACTCCTATTATAAATGTGTGAGAAAGGTAAAAGACAAAAGGTAATCTGTTTATCAAATTCATACATATATTCACACATTTATCCCAAAAAAAAAAGAAAATCTTCCTAGACAACAGTCATTCTGGCAAATATCTCATATTTTTTTTTCTTTCATTGATCAATATTTCGGAAGTTAAAGGATTGTAATATAAAATATATACATTTAAATATCTTTGGAAAAGTACATCAAGATTCTATTTTTTTTTATTTCATTTGCAGAAAATTGGCCACCAGGACAACAGCAGCAAGACACAATCCGTGGGCTGGCGTATTCCATTTGAAAAGCTCCCCTTGAAGACAAGACAAAAAGCTTTAATGTGAATTTAAACTGTGTTTAAAGCGTCTGTCTCAGTCTACTTTTCATGCATTGTAATATCGATAGAAATGAAAATGTAATCAGAATTAAGAATTGTTTAAAACAATATGGCACACATATGGGAATGTCATTTATCTAGACATATGTTGACAGGAAGAAAATTTCAATTGAACTTGCTTGCACAATAATAATTGTAAAAGTGTATTGAAATGTATCAAAAGCCAAATATTTTTTAGCATAGGACTTTATGTTTGCGTCCTCGGATTTATTTCTGTGCCCTCGCTGGGAGATTTACTCTTTCCATTGTCTGGGTGACTAAACGTGAGGGAAGATCTAAAATGTGCAGTTGTCATAGAATAGGAAGTGAGTGGAAATCTTCCAATTGGGACATTTATTCTAAAAAATGCTGAAGGGGTTTCCCTCACTTTGAAGGGTTTTACTCACTTCTTCTGTTCTGTGGCTATAGGACAAGAAATGAAGGGAAATCGTCTCAATGGGACACAGATGGCAAAAAAAAAAAAAAATCTGATATGGGTTTTGTTAATTTCTTATGCTATTTAAAATGACAAAATAAAAAGTTTTGGGTTAAGATACACTTGAACATGTTGCTTTTCATGACAGCCAAACTAATATTAGCTTTTACTAATCTCGTGTAAAACAAGTAATGTAAGGCGATTGTTGAATAATTGCTCTGCATTACTGCACACGATTTCTCATCATGAATAGCCATGCTTAAGCTGGCCATACACAGTTTGAATATTGGCTGTTTCCTGCTGAACCGACTGAAATTTGATCTAGGGTGGCCCTGCCAACACCACCCGGATCAACGACTGTAAAAAAAAAAAACAGGTGGAAAATTGTCTACTAAACTGTGACTGGTGAGGATGACTATCACTCACTGTTTTTAACTTTTGTTAAATATAGTGATTATGCTAATGAGGCCCAACTATGGCATTGTATAACTTCCTTTGACCCTTTTACATTTACCTTTGGAAACTTGCAACATATTGATGGGCTGTGTTTTATAAATGTGTCCCATTATTTTATATGCTTAATCTTTTTAATTTTGTATTGTGCTCTTGAAAATGTGATTTGCACGTGATGTCTATTGACAGTCGATTACTGATGAAAGGATGGCGTAACCACACCAGAAATTACCAAGAGGAGTCTGGCTCTGGACAAGACAGTGAGATATCTTGGGATGAAGATGTTCCAGTGATGAGCGAATGTGTGTGGCTGGTGAGAAGGCCATCTTACAGTAAAAGGGATTTGCTTTTGCCTTTTGGTTCTGGTATTTTCTTTTTGCGCTGTTGTGACCATGTTTCATATGAGTCGAGTTCTTGTCAGTTGAGGGTGGACAAAAGTACGCAATAGCTCTGTGAATGTTTATTGATTCAGGTGTGGATATTTCTAGACAATATTAATTCAATTACTGGAAGAGAGATGATAAAACAGTAAATGAGCAGGTCACATTTCCACCCATGGTAATCCTTCCTGGTTGCCTTCCAGTAGTCCCTGGCGTGCCTACAATTCATATAGGGACTAGAAGCAAAGTCTTAGCAGGGTCAGGAGTCTGGGTGGTCATTTTTGCTCCATAAAGTCTATTAAACTAGCTGGGATCCTTAGGCCTTTTAGCAACGGTGTGTTAGAGAGCTTAAAGTGACATTAAAGTCAAACTTTTTTTCCCCCCTTCTAAAATCCTGCTGTAGGGACTTACCTTAAATGATGCCTCTTAACCCGATCATCTTCTTCTTTACTGTCCTTTTCAGCTGTCCCTCCAGTGCTGGTGTGGGTCTCCGACCCAGCGCTGACTCCTCTGTCCTCCTCTTCTCTGCTGTCCCACAGGTGTCTGTGCGGGTGCACGCTGCTCCATAGACTTACCTTGTGTCTCTCCTCATCTCCCGGCCGAACATCTGAACTGCAAATGCTCCCGCCCCACAATCCTTTGTGGCCGCCTGAGACTTTTCAGATGTTGGACAGGAGCGCATGGCGAAGACACAGGTAAGTTTAAAGCCTTTTTCAAAAACACGCGAGGGTTTAATAACCCTTTAAAGCGGATCTGAACTCAAGAAGAAAAAAATTCATTATTGCAAATTACCAGTCCTTAGATGTGGAAACTGCATTAGTTTTCTGTTTTCAGTATTTTTTTTCCTTTATTTTTACCTGGTTATCCTGCCAGTAACACGCTTTCTATCCCAGGATGACAATACTCATTCATTTTACTGTATCTGTGGAGGGGCAGCGCTGTCCACCATGGGCAGCTTAACAGTTGCTGCTCTGCCAGCTGCCTGACCTCATGCTGATAATCCACGCAGTCTCCTGAAAATGTGTAATAGTATCACATAACAGTGCGTGTAGTTAATAGGTATGTAACCAACAATCGGGCTCTGTGTTCATACTGTTATACTTACTTAGTAGCTGGATGACACCATGTGTTATCAGCAGTGAATAAGGCCACAAACATCAAATCTCAAGGAGGGCTCTAACCTCTTAGCTCCACAATCTAAGCCCGGAGAATTATTCTTAGGCAAACTAAAAAAGCAAAACAATATAAACATGATTTTTTTATAGGTAATTCTGATTTTAAAGGCTTAATACTATACTGTTCAGATAACTAGAGCTGGCTATACAGTAGAGTAGACAGTGATTAAAAGAGAACTATGGGTCAACATTTTTTGCCCATAGTTGTCCTTAGGATCACAGGAGGACATATACCTTGTGCTGGAGAATCGGAGAGGAGAAGGGGGAATCACTGCGAAGAGAGGTGACTGACAGTTACTGCTCTCTGCAGCGAGATGATCGGGAACTGAGCGGTTGGCGGTATGTTGTCACTCAGTTGCCAATCAGTAAAGCCGACATGTGACAGCTTCAGTGTCAGACATTGTCTCTAATTATGGGGAGTAGTGTATTTCACTCTCCCCATCCTTTGTACGTGTGGCTGGGGGGGGTGCTCTGGTCACAGCTGATTGGATGTGCACTTCCGGGTTTGCATGAGTTTGAGTTTGCATCAAACCTGAGGCTATCCCTACTAAGGATAGATCTTCAAGTCTTTGGAATTGGGACCAGGAGAGAAGGCCAGCAACTCAGGCTTACTTCCTCAGTTAACCATGAAAATGTTAACATGACTGATTGCAAATTGCCCCATGAATGTTAACCAGTGGTGTCTGCTGCTAGCTAAATATGTGTACCCCTGCTTGCATTTTACTGTGGTTTTATGTAATAGCTCGCATGTGTGTATACGCAATTAAAATGATAACAATTAGTGTACTGTATGATTATTTCCCACCATTAATGCATGCTAAAGTGTTTCTATTTGTGATTTAGATGTTCCTGGCTCATCACAGACATATCTGCCACTACCATTTTTGTGCCATTCTACCCTCAGGACAAAAATAGACTAACCATACACACAAATACACCCACGTACACTCTCTTATTATATTGACTCCTATTGCTGCCTCCTATAATATGTGTACATCAAGACAGTCCGTAACATTTACTCTTTCATCCTACACCAAAGCCCAAAGTTGATAGGTATTGAGGTGAGCCGATTACTCCATGCTGCCCCTAGGGACTTCTCATTTACAAAAAGGACACTGAAAAGTAGGATTTGAACACACTGACCTTCAACAGACACCACATCAAATATTTGCATCATGATTTCTTTCATTAGTTGCAATCAGAAAGCCAATGTTATTTTCAAAGCTGGGCTGATGTCAGTCAGATGACTCTGCTGCTTATGATCCTGCCGCTGGTAATTTGTCAAAATTGCCAGTGTTAGGATCGTTAAGAGGCTGCCTATTTGTCCCTATAGATTAGCACCCTTGAAAAATGACACACCTATCACTAGACAATGAGAATAAGCAGCGTTCGGGCCAGTGACAGAACAACATCTCATTGTATCTGGCTGCAGAGGGAGCAATTACATAGCGATCTTTAGCGATCCTGCCAATGGTGATTTGTCTCTAGTGGTAGAATCGTTCATCAGACATCAACCTTATAGTATTTTACAAAGTACTCTGCTTTCCAGTCAAATCTAAGAAAAATAACACTAAATGCTAATGTCATCTTCCGGAGTTGCACCCTGACTATACACTAGACAATTTTCAGTTTCAAGCAAGTTTCAATTACAAAATGAATCAAACTAATGATGGCAACCTACCACTAACTGTTATTGGTATGTTACCTGGTTCTGCTTAGTTTGCATTGCAATTTAAACCCTAAAAACCACAAAAGTGGTAAATAGTGCGACTAAAGTGCCCAAGTGTATTTCTGTTGTAGCCGCTATAAAGGGTATGGATATCAGTCATCAGTAAATTTGATATGCAATGACTTGTTTTTAGGAATGGTGTAATTATGCATAAGAAAAATCAGTAGGGCTCCTGCACACCAGCGGCCATATTATACTGCGGTCACTGGTATATGCAGTGCCAATGCATGGAGAAAAACATTGTACTGTTTACTTTTTTTCTGTTTTTACAGCTTTATAGAAATATAACAAAATGACATTTAATTCATCTTTAGTCACTGCAGAGGGTTGCTGCTCTGAACAAAAAAAAAATCAGTGATAGGAATTTATCAAAACTGGAGCAGACAGAATATGGAGCAGTTGCCCATAGTAGCCAATCAGCTTCTATCTTTCATTTGCAACTCTTAAATGGACAAATTTAAGAGAGAAGCTGATTGGTTAATATAGACAACTGCTCCAGATCCTGTCTGCTCCAGTTTTGATAAATTCCAACCAGTATGTCCTCCTTTTTTTTTTCAGTGCACACCAATGCCTACATTTGTAAAATACAAATTCTTAGGCAGATAAAACAGCTCCCGTAAATGTATTTTGTCTGTGTATTTATCTCTTTGCCTGGAGTTCGGCTTTATTAATATTCTTTTGACTGAGGCGGAGGAACACAAGTGAGTACTCACCGGCCCACATGAGACAGGAAAATTATACTTTTTTGTAAGCCTTGTGGTCAGGCCACTGTGGGCCATTCAAGATGTCATATAAATGCATTGTACTGCTTGTTTGGTGTAGACTAAGGTCCCTTGTTGTAGAAAAAGTCAAGTTGACCTGTGATAACAGAAATTATTACAGGGGATCCATTATAGAGTATGATGGAGTGATTGAATAAAAAGTCTCAATGAAATACTGTATTTATGCATCATATTGTGATGTTCCCATCCTATATAATGCTGCAGGAGAACAGGAGGACGTGTATCCAGTGTTTCTACAACTTTCTTTTCTTTTCACAGGTGGCCCAAAATGCTACAGGCAGACTAGCTGGGAAAGATCATTGTGTCTGTGAGGTGCTTCTACCAGACAGTTCCTTCCCTGCCAAACGGGTGGGAGCTCTGGAGGATGAGACCGTGCGGCTGAGCAACAGAGTGGAAGATGAAATGCAGAAGGTTATCTTTTTACGGCTTATAAAAAAAAAGTATTTTTAATAGTTAAAAAGACTAATGATGTACAAGGTGGTCAAAAGCAGATGCAATTTTAATCAACCTAGAACACTACCTTAAAACAGAACATATACTATAGATATATCTATATATCTATAGATATAGATATCTTCGATGACATTATTGAATGTTCTGACCATATTTTTCATATGAACATTTGTACGAAAATCTGCTAGTGTACGGTTGGCTTTAGGGAATTCTAGGTCCTGCTGGTACAGCAGCTGGGAAACCACACAAGCCATACAAGACATATACAGGGTTATTCACAAAAGGGTGAAGAGTTTGGAGAAGGCCGGAGAAGTAAACAATCTAGGACAATATAGCTGATTTGGAAAAATTCTCCAATTCAGCTTACTTTCCAGTTCAGCTATGTTGTCCTAGATTGTTCGCTTCTCGTGCCTTCTCCAAACTCTTCACCCTTCTGTGAATAACCCTGATAGTGTTGCATGTGTACATGCATGCACTACTTTTAACTTTAACTGCAATTTACAAAGAAAATAAACTTGTGGTTTGCTTTATAGTAAACATTTGCAGACAAGTTATTAAGCTTACCCTGTATTACAGGTACCTGTAACCTTAAAACATTTTTTTTTTTAATCCCGCACTCTGCAAAAGAAGAATTGTCTTCCCTGTTGGGTGGTGAGACCTACCTTGCTCTCTTCAAGAGCTACGACAGCTGAGGAATCTTCTGGATTCAGATACATATTGCCAGGTGTCTTGCTGTGTATAATAGTTCCTTCCATTTGCCCATATATACAGTATATAGTGTGTGGCTTGAGATGCAGATGAAAAATACACCCATTTGGGTGTCTGCTGAAGGCTGTAGCTCTGTAAGAGAAAATGTAGGACTTTCCACCCACTGGAGAGGTAAGCACTAAGAGGTTTCTTTTCAAGGAGCAAGTTTTTAGAACTTTTTTTAGATGATACTGTCGCTTAATTTAAAAGTAAGACAAAAGTTCAACTGTATAGAAGACTTAATATATTTACCTATTGTGTTATAGCACTGCCGATCTTTAATCCACCAACGCAGAAGAATTCTTCTCATTCGACACGCATCTGGAAGTGTTGGATGCCTGTTCCCCCAATGAGCGTTGTGGTTCCTTCCACCTCTCTACATCTGCACAGGACGCAGTAGAGATATGGGGACCAAAGGAAGGAACCACAGCGCTGGGTGAGAAACCCGTCACCTGACACTCAGAAGTGGGACAGGCAAGTATATTATGGGGTCTATTCACGAAGCAGCCGAAGGATCTAGCCGTAGCTTCGGCCCCAGGAGCTTCGGCCCCAGGACCCCTTTGGTTCAGTAGAACCGAAGGGCTGCTGTACGGGCTATTCCCTATAGCCCGTACAGCTCCCAAAGTTGGCCGAGCGGCTCAGTCGAGCCGAAGGCATATGCCTCGGCTCGACTGAACCGCACTGAAAGCCGATGCTGGCCGAATGGCCGGCCATGGCTCTGGCCACTTGCAGAGAGATCAGCGTTCTTGGTTACCAGGTAACCAGGGACACTGATCTCCAGACAGCCCAACTCTCCCGGCGCTCCGGGAGTCTCCCGATATTAGATAGCGTCTCCCGACCGCCCGGGAGAGAAACACTTTCTAAAGGAACGTTTTGCTCTGCTCAATCGAGCAGAGTAAACCTTTCCCTGCTTTTTTTTTTATTCTGACATCGAGCCGTTGGTTGCCGTCAGAATAATAATAAAAAAATTTCACCAGAGGAATGCATTGCTAGATTCCTATTGGCTATTTCAATTTGCAATAGCCAATAGCAAACTAGCTATTGCACCCGCCCACTGCTGCTGTAAATCAGCATAGGGGACCTGCAGTTCTCCATCAGGTCCCCTCTAGTGATTGACAGTAGCAGAGGGCCGGTGCAATAGCTAGTTTGCAAATTGCAATAGCCAATAGGAATATAACAATGCATTCCTATGGCGAAATTATTATTTTTTGACGGCAGCAGAACCGCCCCCAATAGAAAACAGTTGTGCAGAGCTAGCTGTCACTGCTAGCTCCGCACAATCATTTTCTATTGTTTTTTTTAACTTTTTTAACTATTTTGCTAATCTGCTCGGTCCCGCAGAGCAGAACAGCTGAGCTGATTGCCGCTCAGCGGCATTCGGCTATTTACTCACTGCTGTTCGTCATCTATAAGAATAGACCGAACAGCAGCGAGTAGCCTGCCGTAGGTTCGGCTTAGCCGATCCAGATGTTGGATCGGCTGTGCCGAACTCCTTCTGCATTTCTGCGAAGCCACCCGATGTACGGCTGATTTCAGCCGATATACAGCTGGAATCCGCCGTACCAGCCTGAATTAAATATCCGAAGAGCGTTCGGCTCACTTTGCTTCAGGTCGGTCGTTCACTAGGCTGCCTACGGCAGTTTACTGAATAGACCCGCATGTCTTGCTTTTTAAGAGGCATTTTTGTTTTACTTTTAATTTTAGAAACAGTCACCACATTTACTAACCTTTAGCCCACTGTTACCAATTAGTAACTAGCAGTTAGCTATACTGAATTGTTTACTGTAAGGGATCTTTTTATAGACACACCATAGAATACAACAAAAGAATGAATGTTTTTACAAATATGGCTTGAAGTTCTCTCAGGCCAGCTTACAACAGATGTAGTTTATGTAATGAAGCAACTGTTACCTGTATTACTCTTTACTGAAAAATGACACCATCTTTCTTATAGTTAGACGAACAGGACATCCGACTGGACACATACTTGGAAAAGATTATAAACTTGACCAGTAGAGTGGAATATTTGGAGAAGTTGCGTCCTGAAGCCTTAATGGAAGTCAACTTTGAAGTTTTGAAAAAGGAGATCAAGGAAATGGAAATGTACATCTCAGCAATGAGGGTCAAACCAAATGGAAACACCGTTGAAGTGGAAACTCTTTATAATGAGGTATGTCCTTTAAATATCCAATACAGGTGACTTTTAGCTATAGGAGATGGAAACGTTATCACCAGTCCATGAGCAGCTGTACTCCATTGTTTAATCAATGTAACTTGTGCTTTTAGGTCAAGAATATGTCAAAGACTGTCGGACAACTAGAAACGCTTGACACGAACAATGTTCTAAAAACCAAGAGAGAAATGGAGAATTTCAAGAAACGTCTTGTGGATTGTGAAAAAGGTCTCAAACCGAAACCTCCAATGATGGTGCCCTTAGGTAAGATAGCTGAGACATACATGCAGCAAGTAATTAGTTAAAGGCTAAGTTTACTTTCCTTACCATGTTTTAATGTTACACCCATATTCAGGGCGTAACATGAAACATGGCATGCAGGAGCCAGAGCATCGTGATTCCTTTACTGGCTCTAATGCAAAACGATAATAAATGCATTTTCTCTTTTATGAAGAAGTGTGCATTTATTTATTTCTAAAAGGTGAAATTTGCCTTTTTGTCAGAAATGCCTTTACAATAAAATGTGGACAATATGGACATGCACAAGAGGTTGCAATGATATACACTACTGCCTACATATGTTTACTTTTAATTTAACTGGTCACATATTTACTTTCAGTTTTCTGTGTCATATGATAACTTTTTATCTCACCAGGGGCAGAAGTGCTGTGAGGAGACTCAACAAAATAACTAATTAATGCAGCCACATTTAACAAGGGACAGTAGAGTTGGAAATCCAAAGTTGAAATCCATAGCAATAACATCTTTGGAGTTCTATTTTTTTTTATTATTAAAAAATGGTCTCCTGGCAGCTGAAAAATGCAGCTCAGTTTGCAATCCCCTCTCTACTGCTGTCCTGCACAGTAATTTATTTTCATCAAAAGATGTCCTCAGCCTGCTGGGTTAAATGACACCCAGCAATATTTAACTTTAAAGACTGAGGTCATACAGTGATTGCAGAGTTCCATGACCTGGCACCCCAGAGGGGCATTTTTACTTTGCAAGGGATAATTTTCCCCTTAGCTTAGTGAACGAGGTAAAGCTGAATTCTATCATCCAGCCATTTGCAACCAAAAATACTGTTTTTTTTCCTTGCAGTTGATTGGGTATTCCTTGCATAGTAAATAGATAATCTGCGCTTCTGGAGAGAGGTAGTAAAGAAGGAAAATTAAGTGAATACTTAAATAATTAAAATGGTAGTATACATGGAATAAATAAGTGAATAATTAAATAATTAAAAATAGTGAACAAATCTAATAAACCCAGAGCAGCTCTAAAAAGGGGATTAAAGAAATCCCTACGGTAATCAATCAAAATAAAAAGCGCTAAAGGTATTAAATAATGTGTATAAAAAGTGGAAGATAGGTTTTCAGGCGGGTCGGCCTGGAGCCTATTAATGTATATGAAATGTGATTAATAAACCAATACAAAATTGCTGTGATAAATGCTGTGATTTATCTTTATCACAGCAATTTTGTATTGGTTTATTAATCACATTTCATATACATTAATAGGCTCCAGGCCGACCCGCCTGAAAACCTATCTTCCACTTTTTATACACATTATTTAATACCTTTAGCGCTTTTTATTTTGATTGATTCCTTGCATAGTAAATGTTCACAATTACAATAAATTAAGGAAAACTTTACTTGCAAAGTGAACAGTCTTTTTGCCTTTAGTGAATTAACCCCATAGTACAATGATACAGAGGACGGCAATAGCATCTTCACATCAGCTCTACTTGAATCATTAATGATTGCCCACCCATCTTCCGGAGGAGTTCGGAAGATGAGGAGGACGCATGTGAACAATCTGAAGACTTTTGGAAAAGATAGGTATAAAAAAAATATACAGCAAGACATATTGCTAGAGGACCTCTAGGGAGGAGGAGGACAACTTGTGGGAAGGGTAGCCCAGAGCCTAGAGTTGGGCTTTACCTGACATTTTTGTACAATGTAGCTTACAACATCGGGAGTTAAATTTTAAAAATGCCTTCAGGTAACTCAACTATTAACAAAAATGTATCTTATTTGTGTATCACTCAGCTGCCTCCTGCCTTTTGGAAGGGGGTCTAAATTTGTTCCCCATGGTCCCTATTTGCGTTGCAAAAATCTCACGCTTAGTCTACTCTTTTGTACTGAGATTGTAGTCTATCACAGAAGTGAGCTTGGAGCGATGACTACTTTACAACACACAGGGACCATGGGGAACAAAAGTAGCCACCCTCCAGAAGGAAGGACAGTGTCAGCACCAATTCAGAGATGATTTGAGGATCTCCAGCCGAGTGATACACAAACAAGATACATTTTTTGTTAATAGTTAAGGTACTTGAATGCATTTTTAGGAATTAACTCCTGAGTTTAGTGTCACTTTAAGAGCCAGTCAATGTAATCTGGGATATGGATAGGTATATATCTGGATAGCTAACAGTGTTTGACCTCAGTGAGAAAGGCAACCTCAGCAGAGTCACACCTATCTTTAGGTGATGATTTTCACAAGGTAAAAATAAAGCATAGGCTTGGGTAGATTAATGCATCTGTGACTTAGCCTACAGTATTTAGGAGACATGGAAATGTTGTCCTTTTTTTAAGTGAATAGAGACTTTTTGATTATACATTATAGTGAGCCATGTGCAATGTTACATTGCATATGAAATTATACATTATTACATTTTAGTACAATATTCAATAACTACATTATACTGTTGAATAGATTTAAAGGTTAAAATGTTTTCATAAATCTTTCTACAGGTTCTTGTCAGCATCAAGGCTTAGCCCGTATTGGTAAACCCAACCTTCTGCAGCTCAACTGGAAAGGAAGTGCATACAAGTCAGGAGCATGGGGCAAAGATGCAGCATGGAACACCACCAAGAGGTCACTGTACTGGGTGGCTCCTCTAAATGCTGATGGACGAGTTCTTGAGTCTGTACGCATTTACCCATTCATGTCCGACCTGCAGATGTACAAGAATTTCATCGATCTACCCCTCTCTGTACTTATTAAAGGGAAATGGAACCACACCTTTGCTGGCCAAGGTGCTGGAATGGTTGTATACAACAACAATTTGTACTACAACTGCTACAACAGCCATGATATGTGCAGAGTTAGTTTGACCAGTGGAGTCTACCAAAGAAAGCCTCTTCCTAACGCATTGTTCAACAACCGCGTTTCTTACGCTGGCACTACATACCAAGACTTTGACTTTGCTTCAGATGAGAAGGGTCTCTGGGTTATGTATACCACTGAAAAAAGCGCTGGGAAAATTGTGGTGGGTAAGGTCAATGTTGCCACCTTGACTGTTGATATTAGCTGGACTACCACACAGCAAAAGTCTGGTGTAAGCAATGCTTTCATGATCTGTGGAGTCCTCTATGCCACTCGTTCACTTAACCCGAAGATGGAAGAGGTCTTCTACATGTTTGACACCAAAACAGGAAAAGAGGGTCAGCTAAGTATTGTAATGGAAAAGATGGCCGAGAAAGTGCAAAGTCTTAGTTACAATTCAAATGAACGCAAGATTTACATGTACAGTGAAGGCTACCTGTTACATTATGATGTTGCTATGAAGCCTTGAGGTTTCTTGCCCCTGTACATTGTCTCTTATTAGGGCTTTTATATTCTTACTACTGTCTGTCCCTTTTGACTACCTGGCCTAAATACCTATCACTGCTCAGAAAAACATCAGAATAGATTGCAGCATTTAAGATGTATACTCTGCATATTTTCTTCTAATATACACAATGTGTTCTGTATCACTTTTAAGACCATTTTACATAAATTTGTCTGACTGATGGGTTTTAAAAAATTATTATGTTAGCAAATAAACACATACATGTGATGAACGATGCTGTTCTATTAATACCCAATGTGCAAGAGTGTAAAAGCATGTTTCTTTTTGTATGTTCCTGAGCAGGTAGCAATTTCTATAAGAACAATTTTCTAGTCTCCTATACACATAATCAATTTCAACCATCTCTGGTTTCTTTAAAATGTTTTATCTTATCTCAATTCACAAAATTATCAGGAAATTTTGAGGGGGAGGAGTGTTAATCAGCCTTGATATGTTCAAATAAGAATTACTTAAGAATGTATTTAAACAAAATCAGACTGTGATTTCATGTTAAAAATAAAGTAACTGAAATATGAACAAGGTGTTTGGTCATCAGCTATAAAAAGACTTTGGATTGTGGTCAAGTGGGCACAATCTACTCTAACAGGTGTCCACCAAAAACAAAATAAAAAAACAAAAAACTGCTATACTGCTGCATTGAAACAAATGTCTTAAAAGTTCAATTGTTTTGGTTTGTTAGGGATAGAGTGGTGAAGGGAGATTTTCCCACACTTCTGGTAAGCACAGAAAGTGATAGCAAATCTCGTTATCAGGGCCACAGGCAGAAAGTGCAACATATATTTGTTAGAGTGAGGAACAGTTAGAACTTCTGACATTATTATTATTTGCTGTCCATGCCTTCTCTTCCCTTCCTCATGACAACCACAACAGAAAGAAAATACTGGTGTAAAATGACAGTGTTTCTCAACTTGATAAAGAAAAGGGTTCTCTCTGAAGCTTGTCAAAAAATGTGGTTGCACCAATAGAACAAAATATTACTCAGCACTGCCCTATTTAAAACTGAGCCCTAGGAATATATATATTCCTATATTAAGGAAAAATTACCGAAATTAAAAAAAAACAGTTTCCCCAATATTAAATGATAAAACATTTATTATTACCCAATTTTTTTGTAAAATATAAAAGACGGGGTCACGTCGGGTAAAAAGATACCAAACATGTCAAACCTTAAAATTGTGTGCGCGCGCGAAACCTCAAAAAACGATAATACCCAAAATTGGCCATAGGCGACGCTTTAAAAGCTGTTACCGCTCATCAGTTTAGTGTTATCAGTGATTGATGGCCCTAAAATGATTGCTCTCACTGCGACGTTCGCAGCGATATGTAACATGTGTAGCGCAATTGTCGTTTTTGCGCGCTGGGGCACCGGACGTGTATTTACATTTATAGGTGCGTAAACGTGGGGCTGGGGGAGTTAAAAATTTTGGGGGTTTCTATATGTGAAACACCCGGTAACGGGTGTTTGCATTGGTCGGGTCTTTTCTGCCCGTGCTAGGGGGCGCGCGCGAGCAGAAAACCCGCCAATGCTGCAGTGCCGTCCCTCCGTTTTTTTACAATGGGCGGACGGCAAGTGGTTAAATGAACCTATAGCTGGCCTTCCTAAACAATTTCAGACACTGGTAATACCTGGTCTTGCTAGACACTTCCAGGCACTGGTAATACCTGGCTTTTCTAGTGTAGCACTCAGCCCTGAAGGAGCTGCTGGAATTTACGGGTTCTCCTAGCCTGTCTAGGGCTATCAATAGTATTGCTGCCCCAAGTCACTAGCCCTCCATTGGCAACCAATAAACTGAAGTCCACACAGAAAATGTGATGCTAAAGAACTTTATTATAAAACTCTGGGAGATAGGGTTAGGGCACAGGACACTCAGGTTGTAATAGACTCCAATAGATGGTAGAACAAAGTACTTGCAGCCTTCACAGATAGAGAACCTTTAAGCCAATTTTGGCAATCAGTGTCTTGAGCTCCTGGCTGTGCAGTACTTAAATCAGAAGCTACCAGTCAATTTCAGAAGACATCTTCATCGAGACACAGATAATCACGTCTCAGGCTGCCCACACCTGGTGAACTTTTTCTCTTTCTTCTCCATCACTAACTTAAGTCACTAGGCCCCAGACTCAGGCTGCAGTGTGACCACATGGCTATGCTTTCTAGGCTTCAGGCCTAGCCAGATTAGACAGTCAAAAGCAGCCTCCCCCAAGGCAGGAGCCCAGGGAACAAAGAGAGCCTCACATGGTACGCTCCAAATATTTATGTCCTCTCCCAGCATGCACTACTTGCCATGAACTTCCTAGTGATTGGCTAGAGAGACATGGATATTCATAACTATTTCATAACTCAATTGCTGCTTGCACTGCTCTGTTGCAAGGATACCCCCATTAGCAGGCAGATGCAAAAGATAACAAAGTGCTTAGTGTTAACCAAATAAGCATAGACTATTAAATCAGAATCAGACTGAATACAATCTGAAAGCAAGTTAATTTAAACAGACACTCCTGTTTTGACAGGATGGCTACACTAGAGACTCAGACTTTGGTAATACCTGGCATTCCTAGACACTCTCAGACACTGGTAATACCTGGACTTCCAAGACACTCTCAGACACTGGTAATACCTGTACTTCCCAGATACTCTCAGACACTGGCAATAACTGGCCATCCTAGAGACTCTCAGACACTGGCAAAACCTGGCCTTCCTAGATACTCTCAGACACTGGTAATACCTGGCTGTCCTAGAGACTCTCAGACACTGGTAATTCCTGGCCTTCCAAGATACATTCAGATACTGGTAATACCTGTACTTCCCAGATACTCTCAGACACTGGTAATACCTGGCTGTCCTAGACTCCCTTAGACTCTGGTAATACCTGGCCTTCCTAGACAGTCTCAGACACTGGTAATACTTGGCCTCCCTAGACACTCTCAGACACTGGCAATACCTGGCCATCCTAGAGACTCTCAGACACTGGTAATACCTGGCCTTCCTAGACAGTCTCAGACACTGGTAATACTTGGCCTCCCTAGACACTCTCAGACACTGGCAATACCTGGCCATCCTAGAGACTCTCAGACACTGGCAAAACCTGGCCTTCCTAGATACTCTCAGACACTGGTAATACCTGACTACAAGTCTAAGCAAACCTCCCCTCACCCACAGGACTGCTGATAGTTACCACAGAACTACAACTCCTAGCATGCCTACCACCCACAGACATATGGCTTGCCCCATGTGGTGGGGCACATATGTTATTTTAAAAAAGTGTTTTGTTTGGACAAGTGACTGTGACATACAAACATACGGTACCTTTTTAAGCTCTGCAGATGAGGCTGATGCAGAAGACCAGGGCATCACGTGATTAATCATTGAGAGGATCTCTAAGAGGTAGGAGGAGCATCAACTGCCTATGGAATGTGGAAGGAAACAGGGAGCAAGCACGGGTAAAGTGCTGGAAGGGTGGAGATCAATCTCTGCCGAGAAACAGGGGAACACTTTAATGTGTACGGGTGATAGCTGGCCTGTCTAACGTACACAAGACTCAAAAACCGGACTGTCCGGGTGAATCCCGGACAGGTGGCAACCCTACTTCCTCCCCCAGTCCCTGCCTGCAGGGAGGCTGCGCTGGACTGCCTAAGCTGACCAGGGCTCAAAGTCTGGGAACTAGCCATGGGATCATCCTGGAACCTGGTGGCAGCAGGTCCAGTGGTTGCTGCTCCTAAAGACAAGGATCAGTAACTTCTACCTCATGTAATACTGTGTCAGGTGCCTGACCTGCTGTGCATGGAAGCTGTAAACACACTCTCTCTGAAAAGCCATAAAGTCTACATCTGTCTGGATGATCCTAACCCTCCTCTACCTCTCTCTCCCTGAAGTTCTTCAATAAATATTTCAAGCATCATGACCACAGACTGGGCCTTACTTCAATCATTCAACAGAAGGGCAGTAAGTGTTGAAGGCCTGTGGATCCATAGTAGATGAAAAACAGGGAGACCCGTTAGTTCAGTTTACTGTAGATTACCCCTTCAGAGCCACCGGTAGTGTTATCCTATATCAGGATAGCGCAGACTGGAAAGAGGGAGCGCTACACACAAATCAAAACATAGCAAAAATTAACTCGTAAATTATGTCATGCTTAAGAGTTTATTTAATTGCTATTTAATAAGAAATCACATAGAATCCAGTTCGCATCAGCCTTTGATTTAGAACTAATGTAAACAGATGAAGATTAAACATTTCTCTGTAAATTGTTATCTAACATTGATTTTAACACACAACAGTAAGAATACATTTGAAAGTTAGGTTTGGAGTTTGGAATAGTTCTTCATTATACGTGTTATGCCACAAGCATTCCCATGTATCTTGGTTTTCTCATTACTGTCAGACACTGGAAATCTTCACACATTGGTACTTTGTTTCATGGTTGGTATGGGGGTGATCACAATGGCTGTTGGCTCATCTACTTCATTTTTATGGGGTTCATTCTGGAATGTATAATATTGGATTTGGGTTTGGATGAGGATGTGAAAGAAAGGTCATAATGAACCAGGAAGCCATCGTTGAACATGTAGAGCCTGTGATCATTAGAATTGTAGGACAGACTTTGCACTCTTTCCTTTAGCTTATCGAAAATTATGCTCAACTTCCCTTCTTCACCACTTTTGGTATCATACATGTAGAAGATCTCCCCTTGCTTTGTGTTGATGGCTCGAGTGGCATATAAGACTCCACACACCATGAAAGCATTGGTGACTGCAGGTTTGTACTGAGAAGTGTGCCAGGTCTGCAGTACTTCAAGAGTTGTAGCATTAAGTTTGCTGATAACAATATTTCCAGCTTTCTGCTCAGTTGAATAAATGACCCAAACACCCTCTTCATCAGCTGCGAAGTCAATGTCCTGCCAAGCAGTGTGAGAGTAGGAGAAGCGGTTTGTATATGTGGCACCAGGGAGAGCTGCTCTGGTGAACACATGGTTTCTCCAGTCATATTTGCAGATGTTCAAGGTGTTGTAGCAGTTATAGTAAAGCATGCCGTTGTACATAATCATTCCACCACCTTGACCTGTATTGGTGTAATCATAATTACTACCTGAGATCCACCGATGCAAGGCCCTTTCTGTGGCACCACTGTAGATTGTGAGATCATTATATGAAGGGTAGAAGCGTATAATATCCATCATCCTTGCATCTCTTAGAGGAGCAACCCACTGGACATTCTGATCAGCTCCTGGTCCTGAATCTCTCCCCCATCCTCCATACACAAAGTTGACACCCAACCAGTTTAATTGGACCACAAATGGTTTGCTGATGTTGCTGATAATTTCTCCATGTTCACAAGTACCTGCATAAAGGAATAGTTTGATATACATGTAAATAAAGCAAAATGTAACACCTGAGTCAGCTACGGCTTTGCAAGAAATCTTTGTTACGTTGGGCATTCCCAGCTGAATTTACTAAGGAGTGACTTCCATGAATTACAAAACCGTTAGGTAACTAAACCCTATAAAATGCAGACATGCTTTATTAATGTACAAAGCTGCCCTGATAAAATATAACTCCTCCCTCCGTGCTGCCAAACAAACGTATTTTGTCACTCTCATTAACACACTCTCATCCACTCCTCGCCAACTCTTTTCTACCTTCAAGTCTCTACTATGTCCTCCACCACCACCACCCACTAACTCACTCACTGCCCAGGACATTGCCATTCATTTCAAAAACAAAATAGATACCTTTCGAGATCAGATCGCCACTGTCCAATCAACTGCTCTTTTTATTATAGTACCTGATCCTCCATCTCACTTGTTACTTCCCTCTTTTGACCCTGTCACCACAGAGGAGGTTACTAAGCTTCTCTCTGACACCCACTTCACCACTTGCCCCCTGGACCCTGTTCCCTCAAAACTACTTCGGTCACACTCTTGCTCTATCCTAGACTCTCTTACCCACATTTTCAATCTTTCCCTCTCTACTGGAATCTTTCCTACCCCACTCAAACATGCACTCTCTCCCATCCTCTGGAACTCTTTACCCCAATCTGTCCCTCTATCTCCCACCTTGACTGCCTTTAGGCATTCCCTAAAGACTCATCTCTTCAGGGAAGCCTATCCCACCGCAACCTAACCACTGAACCTTCACATTCTCACATAATTCATTCCCACAGCTACCACAGCTACCTCATGTATCATTTCCCCCTCCTCTTTTAGATTGTAAGCCCTCAGGGGCAGGGCCCTCCTTACCATCTTGTCTTGAATTGTATTGTAACTGTAATGTCTTCCTTATATTGTAAAGCGCTGCGCAAACTGTTGGCGCTATATAAATACTATGTAATAATAATAATATTAATGGATTACCTAAACTGGCTCTTAACAGCGGTTCGGGTGGGGAAGAGGAGATGTGAGTGGGGAGCTTTACTTACCTTAATTATTCACTATTTTCAGGGTTAGTAAAAGAACAATGTAATCTGGAAATTAATCCACACATAACCAATACAAAAGGAGATGTTTGAGAAAAAAAATCCTCTCCGATTGGTAAATTTCCATGAAGAACTGTTTCCCAAATCCCTCTTGCAGAAAATGCATATCCAGCAGTTTTGTTATAGTACATGAAAGACTGAGATTCTACCACTAGATACACTAGATACCCAATACAATGGGTTGATTTACTAGATAGAGGCTGTTAACTTTACAAAGTGAATGTTCACTTAAGTATTGCTGCCTTGGCTAAAATTCGAACAGTGTGTGGCCCTTTTTCAATAAAGTTTTTTTTTTTATCAACTATTGTTGAAGAAGCTAGGATGAATATTGGTGGCTGAAAAGTGACTGCAGTCAGTCAGCTGTAGTTAATGTCTGTGCATTCTGACTGTGGTGGGTGGTGGCAGTCGGGGTGCGATAGCCGACTAGGCAGATTCCACCATCCACACTGTTTACCATGAATAGGGGAATCAATAATTTTTCCCCTGAGGCTGAACGAGAAAAACCCCATATGTATGGCCAGCTTTTGCTTAGTTAATAGGATGAAGTTGTGTGCAGTTCAGTTTTCCAATCACCTGCAATCACAAATCCATTTTATTTTATCATTTCCTGTGGACATAATTGGATATTCAAAGTGAACACATTTTAAACTTATTTACTTTCCAGAGTGAACATTCATGTTGAAAACAGTCTCTGTTGTTTTTTTCTTCGTAAATCAAACCCAGAAAATGGAAAAGAGGAGCAGAACAATGCAGATGATAGCTCACAGCCTACAGAATTTGGCTTGTCATGGGGGAAGCCACAGTGGGTGAGTGAAACAGTGCATATAGGACCACACAGCCTGCAGAACAAAGCCGGAAAAAGGAGCAGAGAAGTAAATAGAGAGGGAGGTGGTACTAGAAGGCATAAAAGTGAATGTGTGTACCCTCCAGTAGTGAGAGCAACACAAGCATGTGATCAGGGCAATAGCTGGCAAAAACATGATACCATCCCCTGACCTGGGTCAAAAGTCATATTGCATCTATAACAATCGTCCAGGTGTACAAACTGTTGTACACAGGGGCACAACCATTCCCAAAAATGCTAGTTGCCTGGCTATTATGCTCGCCCACTTTAATCATCTTTAAGTAATTGACCCAGTATAAATGTTCAGGTAAAAAAAAAAAAATGTTAGAATGTTAGAATTCGTTATCTTTGTACTTTTTGCAGGACAGTGATTAAAAATATTGAGGCCAGAGGTTCAGCATGACAGACAGATACCTATTATTTTAGATGGGGAGAACAGCAATGACAGTCTCCTACTTTCTCACCAAACATCAACAAAAATGCAAACAAGAAAATGTGAACAGTGGCCCATGGCTTGTTGATGATGTTATAAATTGTTACATATAACTTTTGCCCACTAAAAATCAGTCTTTCTTCTAACCTACCGTTATCTGCTGGAGGAAGGGAAGGATAGCTTGGTTTTGTATTGTTCTTCTCACACTCCTCCAGACGTTTCTTCAGAGCCTCAATCTCCCGTCTGATCACCAGCACATTGTTCTTATCATAGATCTCCAACTGGTTCACCATGATGGAAATGTTACGGATCTACAAAGAGAAAAACAAACTGGTAGAACATTTCTAAAATTGAACTATGTACTTGTGTGCAGGGAACCAGCGGGCCACTCTCTGTTAAAGGTCGTCTCTATGCTAGCCCAATCTGCGCCTCCCCCAACTTTATATTACCCTCTTCTCTCTGCTATATGTCTCCTCGATGTTAGTCCGGTCTGTGGCCCCCTTACTACTTTATATCAGTACGCACTTCTCTCTGCTATATGTCTCCTTGATGCTGCCTTATATCACTGCCCACTGCTCTCTGCTGCAGGTCTCAGAGTCACTGGTGTGACCCATCCCCTGCACCATGCCAGCATCTGCTGTACTAATACTTTATGAAGAATTCCTAACTTTTAAATTTTGATTATTTAGCAATGGGAGTCAAGCTAGCAATGAATGAAAAGATGACAAATGATCTCACTCTTTCCTGCTCTATAAAAAAGGTTTTTACTAGAGTTTTACTTTAAAACATACACAAAAAAACCCACAAAACTGCACAATTAAAGGAAATTGTGCCAAACGACATTGACAAAATACACATTTTAAAAATTCCTTATTGAAGTTTTTATAATGGTATGGAGGAGCATGTCATCTGAATAGGCAAAGTGACAGTCTCTTTGTAGAGAGCCTGCCGCCAACTTAAAAATTTGCAAGTAGAAGCATCAGGTACTTTAAATGATGAGTTGCAGTGTTTTTCCTTTTCATAAATGAATTTTATTCTCTTCCAATGTGCCTGTCAACTTGCTATAAATATTGACTAGTCAGTCTCTTAGCACATCCCCCTTCTTCCTTGCACATCATAGCCAGCTCCTCTTCTGGGAGTGTCTAATTACTCTCATGTGCTGGTCCAGCTCCACCACCCCTTCCCTTACCTCCCTACATAACCTTTCATGTAATAGCCAGAGAAGAAGTGAAGGGGTACTATTAGAGTGCCATTCTGCTGGGGCTGCTGACATCACATCCTAGATGGTGACACTCAGCAGCAGTCTCAGGATGAGGATGGGTTCTCTTAAAGCATGGGGATGGCATTGCTCCTAGTTAAATGGACAATTTAAGTAAAAGTAACAAGGTTAACACTACTGTGAGAAGACATAGTTTTGTCTCACCTCCTGGTAGAGAGTCTCTATTATAATGCTGGAGCCATTAAATGATGCTTTTAGTTCCAATATGAGGACCTCCATCTCTTTGATTTCCAACTTGATGAGCTCAAACTCCAGCTCATTATAGGAGAGACCTCCGTGCTCCATGATCTCCACACGTTTGGTCAGGTTCTTTATGTGCTCTATGTACAGGGTCAGTGTGCTCTGATAGATGTAGATCTGTACAGAGATATCAAACTTGTAGTTAGTACTACCAATATACGTTACAGTCTGATGAAAATAAATCCGAAATCAAAACTTTATTTCACTTGGCACAAAAGTAGAAATTGGTTAATACTCCTTTCAGGGATTTTGCCATCTGTGTCTAATTATGGAGAAAAGAATATGAAGACATAATAGGAAGTATGAACACATCTCTCCAAAGTGAAGGAAGTGCCCTTTAAAGCTCACCATAAGCATTACAATCTGATTGTACTATCTCCTTTATATTTAAAAACAACTATATAGTGAAAGGGACTGTCCAATTGGGTACAAATTGATTGATTAGATTAGGTAGGTCCTAATCTAATCAATCAGTTTAGGTAAATCTAAAGTTGACTGTACATAGATTTTATGGTCAGATTGTAATGTGTTTGGTGACCATTAGGCATTTTTCACAGAAGGAAAGTGTCCACAATGTTTCCCCTCTATTGTACTGGTGACAGCTTAATCATTTAGATTTTCCCTCACTTTTAGTCCCTTTTTCAAAAGATGGAACCTGATTGGTGGTGCTATATAGAGAGAGAAAGATTCCAAGAGGCATCTTCTGAGGAGAGTAGAGAGTAGAGCCATTTTAGGAGGAGCTATAAAAATACTTCATGAAATAAAATACTGATACATGACCAATAAATAATGATTTCTTTCAAATAAAATACTATTCAATCTTTTGTATGTGAATTAAATGTTTTGATGGGAAAACTATTGTAAGATTATTGGTAAAATAACTAATGCAGCCTTATTAATTGACACTTTTTTAGGGATGCACCAATACCGGTATTTCAGTACCGAGTACGAGTACGGATATTTTTATTTCGGTACTTGCCGATACAGAATACCGATACCAGAAGTCCCATTAAGGAAGCCAGGCGGCGTGTATTGACTCGCCACCTGGCTTCCTGATTAGCAGGAAAGCCGTCCCCATGCTCTCTTGTCAGACGGCGTCCAGCTTCCTGATTGGTCAGCTTCCCGGCCAATCAGGAAGCCAAGCAGCGTGTAATGACTCGCTGCCCTGCTTCCTGATACGGGAAGTATCAGGCTAGGCATCAGAACATTTGGGCAAGTATGAGTACTTGCCCAAATACTCGGCATCGGCACCGTTACCGATACTGGTATCGGTATCGGTGCACCCCTAGTCTTTTTTAACTTATCCTGTAATTCACTTTTCAACCGGAGGTTATTTAGTAGGAAACCACTAGATGGAAAATACATCAGCATGTACTGTATATGAAATACTGTATGCAACAAAAACATGTTGAAATGTAAATCTCATCAACATTTCAGTCAAGCAATAAAAGTTCTTATTGAAAATAACTAAGTTTCTCTTTAGGGCAAAATATGAATTAGTCTGACAATGTCCGCCTTTAAGAATTGTTAATCTATTGTTTCTACTTATATGTAAGAGATATGGCATTTACACCTTGGTAATTTCCTTCTCCACAGTGATTGTCAGGTTGCGGTTTGCTATTTCCTATTTAGTCACTTTTCACCCAGCGGTTATTTAGCAAGAAACCACTAGATGGAGAATCTATCAGCATGTATAGGAAATACTGTATGTGACAGCAAACATATCAAATTTTAAATTCTCATCAAAATTGCTTTCAAACAAACAATAATCCTGTTTCTATTCATAATTGATTCAAGTGTCTCTTTAGGGTAAAATATGAATTGGGCTGAAAATACCTTTAAGAATTGCAATTGATTTTCTAGAGATGTTAATCTACAGTCCCTGCTCTATATAGGAGAGACGGCATTTATACCTTAGTAATTTCCTTTTCCACAGTGATTGTCAGGTTGCGGTTTGATATCTCCAGCTTCTCAAAACGGCAACCGGGAAGATGGTATCTGGGAGGTTGACGGTGCAGTAACAGACGCCATTCTCATCCAGGGATCCAGATCCAGATACAAAATCAGACATCAAACTCTGTGTCTTGAAAGAAACAAACATATACACATTACTCATACATTGTTCCAACAGATTAACAATCACATTAAAAAACAATATTATATATGTAGTGTCCCCCTGACCCCCAGAGGCCTAAGGAGGACCCCCAAAGGGCAGAGAGGGCTGACATTTCACTCTCAGGGGCAGATCCTTAGCCAGTGAAGGGATGTGTGATCAAGAAAGTTCGACGCTAGTCACTTTAAGTGCCTTTTTAAATGCTTTATTGCAGAACATCAATCTGGCAGAGATGGTATAGGGCTTAGGACGTCCATAGCAAAAAAATAGTGCAGACTCCAGACTCACCAGACTTCAGTAGTCCACAGTGCAGAATCAATAGGAGCACAAGCAGACTCTGGGCAATAGAGCAACAGCTGAACAGGAATAGGCATGAGATATTCCATAGGAGAGACACCAGACTTTTTCCTGAGGTACAGTTGGGCAAAAAAGTATTTAGTCAGCCACCAATTGTGCAAGTTCTCCCACTTAAAAAGATGAGAGAGGCCTGTAATTGGCATCATAGGTAAACCTCAACTATGAGAGACAAAATGAGAAAATAAATCTAGACAAATCACATTGGCTGATTTGGAACTAATTTATTTGCCAATTATGGTGGAAAATAAGTATTTGGTCACCTACAAACAAGCAAGAGTTCTGGCTCTCACAGACCTGTACCTTCTTCTTTAAGAGGCTCCTCTGTCCTGCACTCATTACCTGTATCAATGGCACCTGTTTGAACTTGTTATCAGTATACTGTAAAAGACACCTGTCCACAACCTCAAACAGTCACACTCCAAACTCCACTATGGTGAAGACCAAAGAGCTGTCGAAGGACACCAGAAACTTGTATAGGCATATTTTCCAAAACACTAAACTTCCACCCCCTGGGGACCCCCCTGTTCGACAGAAGCGATTTTTTAAAATCAACTTTTGTTGAAGGAGCCAGTCTGAAAATAGTTTGACAAACAGTAACTGCAGTCAATCAGTTACACTCAAAATCAGTTACACTCATTATATAACGTGGATGTGGAAATTGACTGAATAATGTATGGACAGCTTAACTCTTAAAGCTCATCTAAAGGCTCCTGTGTGTCAGCCTCACAAATTAAAATAAAAACGTATTTTACCTGCCTTGAGTCCACCAAATCTTTTTTCATTTGTGTCTCACACGCTCCCCCTACTAGACACTACAGCCAAAATTGAAAGGGTTTCAGCAACACAGTCAGTTCTGCAACATCTTCTCATCAGTAATTCAGTAATTCAGTACCATTGCAACAGCATTGTCCTCCTATCACAAGAAGCTCTATTAGGTGGACTTTACTGGCAGGATCCACAAACATTTTTTAAGACTGTGCAGGGCAAATGCACTTATACTTAAAGCTGGTCTCTAGGCAGCAGTAAAAGACAAAAATAAATCCGCTCTGTATTCTTTGAGACATTATTAAATGTATTTTTAAATACAAGCAGTGTAGGTACCTGACATTTACCTGGTATCAGCGTCTTACAGTTCCTGTGCAGAAGAACTTAGACCTTGAGAGGTGGAAGCAGCACAAGGAGCCAATCAGTTGTGCTGCAATGCTTGTTTACTAACAAGTGGTATGCTTATAGGAGCAGACAAAATGCGTGTGTCCTACCATACAGGGCTGTGCTGCGTTTCAGAACTGTATAACTCTTAGGACTTGAAAGACATAAAAACAAACCTTTTGGCAGGTAAAACCGATCCCTTATATGTATTTTATTGCTGTATTAAGTTGTTTGTCTGCAGTTAAGGTATACGTGCTGCAGCATTTTTTTTTAATGTAACTCCATAGTTCTACTTTAAATGTATATACTGTGAGAAAAGCTTCAGAAGAAAATCAATAGCAATATAAATAGGTAATACTGTTTGATCTCTGATAAAACTTACCAAAGTGACAGCTTGAGCCTTCCAGATGGTGAGCAGAAGAATGAGGAAGGTATACATGATGCCTCTCTTGTCTTCTGTACTGATGAGCTTCTGCTGTCCCACTATATATACTGATGGGAGCACCTCCACTCCCCTATTTCCCATTATTGTTCATTAATAAAAGTAGGATGTGAAAACATGTAAATGATAACAAGGTTATAAAAACGTTTGAATTTCCATGAGTAAATGAACAAATTGCAAGATTATCGTTATCTGGCTATGACATTCTGATAACTGTGAAATATTGTTAAAGTTTCAGAGATAAAGGAATATAAATGTATTTGTTAGATTTGCACATTTGCCCCCAACAGACTTTTCCTGCACCATCATCATTTGGCTGGCATAATAATGACCCACCAGCCTTTTTTTTTCCCCAAGCACATTAAGTTGCAGATCTGAAAGCTTCCCAATACTGACTATAGCTTCTCATATATGACAATGGCCATCTAATGTCTACAGGCACCTTTAGTGACTTTGTGGCTATCTTTAAAACATGAAATAAGGGTCTCTGTGCAAAATAAACTATTATTATTTACCTGTCCTTCTCCCCGCACCACTGAGATCTGTTGAGATGAATAGAGAAGCTTGCTCAAAGATTTTGCTCATTCTACATTTCTGGAAGTGCTGAATGTTTGTGTCCCCCAATGTGCTATGTGATTTCCTCCATCAACTCCTAGGTTACTTACAACAGGTTGCATGGGCCACTAGAAGACCCCACAACAAACAACGAGGCAACCAGGCATCTGATACACCTGGATGTGTGGTAAATGCTAAAAGATCTTTCAACAAGATAGTTTAATAAACCCAGCAGAGTTCTGTGGTGCAGGCAGCGGGGCAGGTCACCAAACGGCCCATTACTGACAATGGACATATAATAAGGCCTTGCCATGTTCGGGAGCTGTACGGGCTATAGTGAATAGCCCGTACAGCACCCCTTCAGTTCTACTGAACCGAAGGGGTCCTGGGGCCGAAGCTAGCCGAAGGATCGGCCGAAGCTACGGCTAGATCCTTCGGCAGCTTCGTAAATAGACCCCTTAGTGTCAGTGAGATAAAATTAGCCCCACTAATGGTGTAAGTAGGAAAAAATTAACCCCACTGTTGGTGTCAGTGGGATAAAATTAGCCCCATCGCTCATACAAGTGGGATAAAATTAGCCCCATCATTGGTGTCAATGGGATAAAAATAGCCCCATTGTTGGTGTCAGTGGGATAAAATTAGCCTCACCTTTGATGTCAGTGGGAATTAAATAAACTTGATATTGCTGGTTTCAGTGCAAGCAAAATATACAAAAATTGTTGGAGTCAGTGAGACACTGCTGCTTTACATCTGCTGGGCAGAACTATACTTTTCCTGTTGTGCAAAAGATCACTCTGCTTATCTGTCCTGCATAACCATTCACAGAGAGTTTTAGCATTTGAGACCCCTCTGCCACTCTAAATAGTGCCCTGGATCTTGAGGGATGCGGACACTGCACAACAGTTCCAAAATCTTGTGACTGCCCCACAGGATCTGGGACACTTAATAAGCATTATGGAGGAAGTCTTGTGGCTGAAGAATGGATGCCATACCACAATACAGATGACCTATGTTCCAGGGGTTAAAGCTTTAGTACCCCCACTCAGAGAGTCCCTGACTGCTGCATATGAGTTCGGGGTGGGTGGTGTTTGGTGCTGGAGGCGGATGGCGATGTTAAGTTTCTCAGCTCTAAAGCTAATATGATGTCCCTTAACGTGCTCAATAATGTTCAGAGCAAGTAATATAACCACAGCTTACAAGATCCTTCGGCTCCCTTCAGCCATTGGAGCCCTATGGTTCAGTCGAACCAAAGGGCTGCTGTACGGGCTATTCACAATAGCAGCCGAACCGAACCCATATATTTCTGCTCGGCTGAGCTGTAGTGACATCCTGGGCCGGCGCTAGACTGTTTTGTGCCCTAGGCAAGACCAGCTACTTGCAATGTGAGTGGTCAAGGCTGCGCCCTAAGCAGCAGTGCGCCCTAGACGGCTGCCTAGTTTGCCTAGTGGCAGCACTGGCCCTGGTGACACCCGAAGCGTGGAGAAAGGTCGACCAAAGGGCCGACCGTTCTTCACACAAATGCCGGGTGGGCAGAGTCAGCCGTGATCTCACGGCTGACTCCGCCCAGTTGTAATGACGGTTGTTATTGTTTAATGACAGATCAGCGTCCTCAGGTCATTTGGGGACGCTGATCTGTCATTAAACAATAACAACTGGGCTTAACGGCCGGCTCCGCCCAGTTTTTATTTTTTGCCCAGAACCTGCTAGAAGACTCTGGCAGGTGCCGCCCAATAGTAAACAGTTGGGCGGAGCTAGCAGTGATGTCTCCACTAGCTCCACCCCTTTGTTTTATATTTTGCCCGGCATCTGTCAGATTCTACATTATGCGGCGGGAGTTTGTCGCGTGCGGTCGGGTCGGCGTGCATTGTTTTTTATTTATTTTTTTCTCTTTAAAATATTTTTATTATTTTCTTAACTTGTTTTAATTTTCCTATTTTTTTAAAAAATGTTGAAATTATTTTTCAACATTTTTTTTCCCATTCATTTACGTTTTTTTCTATTCTGCTCGCTACCTCGGAGGTAGCGAGCAGAATAGCTGAACCGAATGCCGCTCGACGGCATTTGGCTATTCACTCCCTCCCCTATGAGAATTGGGGCGAACGGCAGTGAGCATGTTCGGCTGACTGAAGGCAGCTGATATACGGCTGTAATCAGCCATACAAGGCTGAAGTGAATAGCCGAACAGCGTTTGTCTCACTTCACTTCTGCTGGGTTATTCTCTCGGCTGCCTTTGGCATCTTTGTGAATAATCCTCTTAGAATTCATCTGCTGAATTTATATGTCTGTATAGTTCTTTGCAACTTCTAGGAATAAGTAAGCTAAACTGTTACATAATAATAATAATCCTAGCAATGTATATGCTTAATAATATCAGCAATAGGAAATGTATGAGTTATTATCAAGATTACAATATACCTGCCATCGTATCATTTGCACTCCAGCGCATATTGCCCCCATCATGCCCATACCCAAAGCCTCTGCACTCCTCTCCTGCATTCTAGTGCACATACTGCCTGCCATTATACCCTCTGCACATATTGCCCACTTTAGTATTATTTGTAATTTAAACCTTGCGCTTTCTGGAATGAGCACACTTTTACTACTTTTATGTAACGCAAGAATCAGATTATTATTGGTTAATGAACCATGGAACATATTGTTTAGTGGTGGCGTCACATATGATTGTCAATTTTATCAAGAACATTTTTTTTGTCTTTGTTTTAGGTAGATGGATGACATTATGGTTCATTTGGGAGAGATATGGGAAGACATATTATCTGTGTGGGAATTACAGAAAAGGAACTTAACACAAATCTCAGGAAAATATTAACGTGTGATATCTATGTTTTTACAATACTAATATTATTATCAGATTCATGTCCATGGTGTTCCTCATGGAATGCATATACAGTATGCTCTCTTAAAGTGTGATTCTACCCTAGGGAGATTTCTCTCTATTTCCAGTTCCATTTTAAAGCACTAATGCAGGCAACAAATCAAAGGAATAGGTGATCTGCTAGTGCTATCCAGTAAACTTTGCAACCAAAAACTAAAATTAAATCCAGAAAGTAAAATAATTCTTAACTAATTTGAGCTCTATGTAATTGAATGTACCCGAAATCCACAAAGCACCTGGATCACTAACAGAGAACCTTCTGAATCCTGCCCTTTGTAACCTTCTCCCTTTTAATGCTTACTTAGCAGGGCTGGATTTATGTCTAGGCAACCGAGGCCATGTCTGTCACATCAATACTTCCACCTGGCACTGGTAATTCAAGTCTTATTAGTGGAGCACCACCACTAAAGTAACCCTGTGAAAAGTATTGCCAACTTTAAGCAGCAACACTGTTAATGATGGTACATACATAGTTACCTTTCTAGAAGGAGACAAGTGACAAGTGTTTTCAAACAGGACAAGGTGATGCTGCTATTTGACAGTTTCGGGGATGTATATGTTTCTGGTTGTGTTAGTATGGTACCTACAGACATATTTCTGGTTACATCATGATAAGGGTATTGTATACCTCTCTTAAGGGTCAATTAACAAACAGCACAAGACATCCAACTCAATCCCCCTTCTGATTGATTGACACGACACTGGTATTGGATTTTAGTGGCCACAGCAGCCATTTTATGAAGTACAAAGCCATATAACAAATCTTTACAAAATAACTGACAATGGGAATTAGGGTCCTCAAAAGGTCATCCCACAACAAACCAACCAGTATTTGCCTACACTGCCCCCAGCCGCACAACTCCGCCTTGGGGACTTTGCACGATAACAGCAGATACTAAGTGACTGATGATCTGGCCCTTAACAAAGGGATGCCATACCTGAGATGGCTCCCCACTTTTAATTAAACATCAACTGCATATATTGCTCCTCAAGGACCCCAATACCCCACCCGGCAGCAGCGACATTAACAATAGAAACAAAAAAAAATCAGTCAGAGAATGCAAAAGATTAAACAAGACCACAGATAAAGAGGGTGGAAGGGTGGGATGCTGCTTCCATGCTGCTGACTCCGTCTGGATCTGGAACTTTTTCTCATAGGATCCACCTATGCTCCTCCTCTCAGTAACTCGATCAGGTAAGTGTCCCATCTTAACCTTCCTTATTGCTAGGGACAAATCTACCCTTGCAGAACCCCTTTTTGTCTCTGTAAACCCCTGTCATGTAGACCTTACACAGACCCCTCCATCTGCTGTTCCAGGTCTGTCTGTATAGTTGTGTGTATGTGTGTTTGGAGGACGGCACACAAAGTAACTTTTGGAAGTGAAGGTGACACAAGAACTTTTTTTACAAGTCACTTTTTCTGTATGTACGAAACAGCAGGGAGTGTGTTTTGGAATAGCTGTCTTGCCTCCCAAGCAGTGGTCCTTAAGTCAGGGGGTTACTTGCAAAAAACAGTGAGTGTGCTGATGCACCGCAGCAATGTCTGAATGAAAAATGGATGTAGGTATATCGTACTTCATGTCTGAGATGATTGAATTTCTGTAAATCAGTGCATCTGACCACTTCTTTTGAGCTGGAGTTTACAGGGAACCCGCAATTTGCTTCACCTGTGAACCAGATTTGCTCAGAAGGTGGAAAACATCCCAGGCAAGACTCATCTCTTTCTCCCAGGATTCATTGGGGGACACAGCATCCAATATTCTATATACAGGTGTAGCTCTAACATCTAGGAAGTTGGATACTAGGCAATACAAAGACCATGGTTCTATTTAGTAGCTACATCCCTTTATGTATGGCACAAGCTCAGTTAAAGTGACATTAAACCCTCAGATTTTTTTAACATAAACCAATACTGTAATGTGTGCCTTACTGTAATCCATGGTAGCTTCCCTTCTCTTTGCTGCTCTTCCTTTTAAATCCTCATGTCTTCTCATGCTTGGGGAGAACTTCCCTTTGCAGCTGAGTGCCTCTTCCTGTAGTGCTGGCTCAGGTTGCAAACCTACACACAGACACCATGTATCCATTCCAGAGACAAGGCAGCCTGCTGCAAAACAGAAGTTCTGCCCAGCATGAGAACAGATACAGATTTAAAAGGAAGAGCAGCAAAGAGAAGGGAAACAACCATGGATTACAGTAAGGCGCACATTACAGTATTGTTTTATGCTAAAAAATCTAAGGGTTTAATGTCACTTTAAGCTTAGTGTCCTGAGGAATTAGAACATCTTTCTTAAGCTCTTCTGCACCAAGTCTTTGAAGCTACAGATTCTTTTATCGAGCAGCTGCAGGCAGTGTCATACTGGATTCCCAGATCCTGGATATTCATCCCTGCAGCCAACCGTTAGAAGGGTCTTTCCAGACCCCCAAAGTTGGTATTTTACTGTGATGGCCTTCCCCTTATGTAATGTCACTACAGCAGCCATTACCAGGGTCAGTGTTTTCAAGCACTGCACAACCTTGATGCATGTATGGTGTCACTCTGGTCACCAGATCTTGAAATTAACCATCAGCAGTCACATAAGGTTCTACTGCTAGGCCACACTCACAGATCACTGTCACTGCTAGAGTGAATATCCAGGATCTGGGAGTCCATTATGACATTGCCAGCAGCTGCTCAACAGAAGGATCTTTACCTTGAAAGTCTTGGTCCAGCACAGCTGGAGAAAGATGTTCTAACTTCTCAGAACACTAATCTTAACTGAGCTTGTGCCATACATGAAGGGGTAAAGCTACTAGATAGAGCCATGATCTGTGCTTTGCCTAGTATCAATTCTCCTAGATGTTAAAGCTACACCCATACATAGAAGATTGTATGAAAAACAACAAGCCGCTGCACTAGGAATAATCACTCAGTGAAAGTGAACCAGCTGCAACAATGTGCAGTAGTGCATAAAATAC
>NW_017308314.1:0-3023 GCF_000935625.1 Nanorana parkeri | reverse complement strand
GGGAGCTGCTCTGCCCCCCCCAGCCATACAGCCCCCCTGCCTGAGAGCCGCACAGCCCCCCAACATGAGAGATGCAGAGATGAGAGACCCCAGGGATGCAGCCCACCTCCCTGCAAAACAGGTAAGCAGGAGAGGGGGCAATGTTTTATTTATTCATTGTTATTATTAGTTCTGTGTGTGTGTAATGTGTGTGTTTTAATAAGTGCGTGATGTGTGTGTTGCATTACGTGTGTATGTGAGTGTGGTTTTTTTGAGTGTATACATGTTTGAATATGCGTGTTTCCCTATTTTGCCTAAGGCCCCATTCACACTGAGCGGAAAATCCTGAGATTTCCGCCGCGATATTGCGCATTTTTGCAGCGCAATATCGCGAGAAGACGCCAGCCAATGTTATTTAATGGAGCTGTTCTAATGTACAGCTCCATGTCGCCCGTCGCTGTCGCTTCAGCAGGACCCTTTTTCCCCGTCGGGCGATTTTTCTATTTTTGAATGCAGCCCGACTGTGAAGGTCGCACGAGGTGTGAATTGGGGCCTAAGACAGTGATGTTGAACGTTTCTTAAACCCGAGCGCCCGAACTGCAATACAGTACTAAACTTATTTTCAGCGCTGGCACTTTGAGGTAAATAAATCGATTTTGCGTCACAATTTGGCCACTCGGGTTCAAAAAGATTCGCTATCACTGTGCTATATAAATGTTCAAATGGATTAAAAAGCAAAAAACAAATGTGTTGTGATCCTTATTAAACAAGTGTATGATATAGTGCTATTTTGTTGTGCTCAGTTTTATAAGCCAACTAACAAACTCGACAAATAAAAAGTGAGTGTCTGCATCGTGCCTCTACAGCGTTGCCATTTTTATTTAGATGATAAGGTATAGTGCTGTATTGATGAATCTCGTGTGAATCTCTCATGCGAAGCTTCTGAAACAAGGGAAGTAAGCTTAGCCCTTTTTTTCAAAAAATCACTGCCAGGATAAATAGAGGATCAGTCGGTTAATAGATTAATTTTCACGTTATTCTGGGAAAGGCTTCCCAATTGCAATACACACCTGATGTTTATGTATTTATTATATGTTTTGAGAATTCACATTCAGGACCCTTTTTCCGCATCGCGGAATTTTTCTATTTTTGAATGCAGCCCGACGGTGAAGGTCGCGCGAGGTGTGAATGGGGGCCTAAGGCAGTGATGTTGAACATAAATCCAGGCCTGTTCGAAAGTCTGTCTGTGACTGATGATAAAGCAAGCATTGAAAGAGAGAAGGTTACAGAGTGCAGGATTTAGAAGGTTCTCTCCTAGTGATCCAAGTGTTCTGCAGATTTTGGGTACAGATAATTACATTAATTACAAGCTCAAATTAGTTAAGAATGATTGAACTTTCTAAATTGAGTTTTAGGGTTTGGTTGCAATGTTTACTGGATAGCACTAGCAGATCACTTATTGCTTTCATTTGTTATCTGCAGTAGTGCTTTAAAATATAAACATTTAAATAGAGAGAAATCTCCCTACCATAGGGGTCTATTCACAAAGCTGCCGAGGGCAGCCGAGTGAATGACCGATCAGAAGTGAAGTGAGCCGAACACTGTTCGGCTATTCACTTCTGGCTGGTACGGCTGATTTCAGCCGTACATCGGCTGAAATCAGCTGTACATCGGCTTGCTTCGTGTGGCTTCGGATCAGCCGAACATGCTCAGCATGTTCGGCTGACCCGAAGTGCAGAAGGAGTTCGACTCAGCCGATCCAACATCTGGATCGGCTGAGCCGAACCTCCGGCAGGCTTCACACTGCTGTTCGGGCTATTCTGAAAGATCCCGAACAGCAGTGTCAGAACTATTGGGCCAAAAATAATCAATTTCACAGGCCTAAACATATAATTCTACAGACGTGTCTATGGGCATACTAGTAGCCATTTTGTCTATGTGCTATAAGGTGAAAATAAGTTAATTCTTCTCTTGTACAGAGACCTTCAAAGAGAGATTAGGAATGTTAAGATAAACCTTCCTCCGATCGTAAATTGTGGGGGTCTCAGACGCATATCAGTTTAGGATAGTACCAGCCTGTGTCGGTCTTGATTGATGACTTTCTGGCCTCCACGAGAATACAATCTACAAGAAAAGTGGAGTTTTTTTTTTTTCCCTTTTGTTTAATGATTAACTAGAAAGGGGCTTATTTAAAAGTTCCTTATGAAACATTAATATTAATTGTGGTGATAATATTAGTAACAATGTTATGATAAAATATTATATTATATGTAGCATCTATCTGCCTAATTAATTGACTGATTTTAAGTAGAATTTTATACATGTACTTTTATTTATCCAACTATATTTATTATATATTGTTTGAGTGTACCCATTGAAATATATTCGTGTGTATTACTAATAATGGGGTTTTTATATTTAAGTGCAAAGAATTAGGTGGTACATTCTAATGTATATTCTTTTCTTATAATGTATGGAAAACGTTTGGGTCTAAACTTTAAACTAAGTACCTCACTTTCAAGGAATTTAAGGAGGATGGTTAATTGCTAAAGTAGACTGTGTTTCCCAAGCCGTAAATTGCAGGACCAGATCGATAGTTTGGCATGGTAGGATTAAGTATTGTCAAAAGTTTATATTTATGGGTCTTGTCCAGGGTCTTCGGTCAAAGGTCATATCACTGCCTTATCTGTAGAAATTAGTGAAATTAACTGAAATGTTCCCAATTTTTACATAGAACAATAGTGCCCCCTGATGGTATTGTACGAAAAAGTCTATAACCATATAGGGCATTTGACGTCATGTTTCACATCAGTAATCACGTGATAGATCAAACCAAGCCCACTCCGCAGGGGGGGGATATAGATGAGGAGCACAGTTGAAGAGGGAGATTCAAATTCCATCAAGAGAGAGTCGAACATCAAGGCAGTAAGCATATACATTCCAAGGGTATAGGTCAGAAGCTGAGGACGGCTGTCCCAGGAAACTGAATTAAAGAGAACATGGCTATCCCTGGTGGCCGAGCATTGACTGCTGACTTCTTCCAA
>NW_017308313.1:202213-226519 GCF_000935625.1 Nanorana parkeri | reverse complement strand
GTGATGCCGTTCTGCCCTGGAATAGCTGAGAAAGCCAAAAATCTGGGCGGGCTTACATTAAAATATGTGACCACGTCCCCGGTGATAAGGGGACTCCATACCAAAATAAAAGTGTGGGCTCCACCAAAATTCCTTACAAGACTATTGAGCCAAGCAGTAGCCTGGCAGAGCAGGAAATGGGGACGATCATGCACCCCCCTGCACCATACCAGGCCACTTGCCCTCAACAAGGGGTTCCAATATTAATGAGAACAAGGACCTCTCTCCAACCCTGGCACAGTAGTTGTGGGGGTCTGGAGGCAGGGAGGCTTATCTGAATCTGCTGCCCCCCTTGTGAATGAGAAAATCAGTGAAAAGAGTGGAACACAAAACAAGGTTGAAAAAATATTTAAAAAATGTAAACAAATAGTAAAATTGAAAAAGAAATAAAGATATTTTAAAAAGGAAAAAATTAATAATAAAAAATAAAAACAATTGGGTGGAGCTAGCAGTGACAGCTAGCTCCACCCAACTGTTTCCTATTGGAAAGAGTCTTCTAGCAGGTCCCTGCCAATGAACAACAACTGGGCGGAGCCGGCCGTGACATCATGGCCAGCTCCGCCCAGTTGTTATTGTTTAATGACAGATCAGCGCCCCCAGCTCATTTGGGGACACTGATCTGTCATTACAACTGGGCATAGCCAGCCGTGAGATCAAGGCTGGCTCCACCCAGCTATCATTTGCGGAGTGAACGACTGGCCTACGCCCCGCTTCGGCTGTCACTTCGGCTCAGTCGAGCCAAAGCATATGCCTTCAACTCGGCTGAGCCGCTCGGCAGCCTTCGTGAATAGCCCATACAGCAGCCCTTGGGTACTACTGAACTGAAAGGCTCCGGTGGCCATAGAGAGCTGAGGGATCAGTCAATGCTATGGCTGTTCCCCTCAGCTCAATAGTGCATAACCCCCTATATAATGATTCAAACAGTACCTACAGATAAAAGTGACATACCGGAACAAATGAGACACAAAATTGACATGTTGTATTTATGTTTATGAGTTAAATTAATGAAAATACAGACGTGTCATAAGGATAAAGTAAGCACACCCCGTACATTTACCACCACTTCAAATCCATTAAATTAGAATACGGTGTTACAGATTAGGTGCCAATTGTTAGAACCTCCTTAATGCAGATAGATGTGGAACCTGTCTTATTTAAACCTCAAAAATGTATGGTCTGGTGTTCTCTTTGCTATCTACGTGTGCATATGCGATCGGCTCGACCGAGCCGCTCGGCAATGATCAGGAGCTGTACGGGCTATTGTGAATAGCCCGTACATCACCCCCTCGGTTCTACTGAACCGAAGGGGTCCTGGGGCCAAAGCTAGCTGAAGGATCGGCCGAAGCTACGGCCAGATCCTTCGGCAGCTTCGTGAATAGACCCCTTAGTTTTGCTGGAGTTTTAAAGTGTATGTCCAGACATCACCCAAATTTAACCCCAGACTTCCCTCTCTCACCCATTCTAATACATGCCGTCTATTACTTCCTGTTAAAGTATCACCAGGCTTGTAGAATTCTTAGAGGGGCAGCTCTTACTGGGAGCTCAGTTCTTATTGCTGCATGACAGTACCCAGAACCATATCTCTCTAAAGCCCGTTTCCTACACACAGATTGAAGGCAGATAACTCTTCCTGGTGTTGCTCTGTATAATAAAACTGTGCAATTTGTTTCGGAAAGATTTGTTATTCCGACAAATTTTTGGAAATTCGCAGATTCGAATATATCCGACTCTCCGAATTACAGAATGACTAATGCAAACAAATCAGAATTTCCGATACCAAAAATTTGGGATGAAATTAATTAGCGGTAGTATGTACGAGTTTTCATTTATAGACGGATTTTCTCCCAAGCGCCATGCTGCTCCTCTCCCAAGCGTGGCGCTTGGGAGAGGAGCAGCACAACATCTCACCGCATAAGCAGGATATCATAACTTCTACCTGCTAATGCTTGTCGCTGCTGTTCATCGCTTGACCGCCTTGGTGTGCCTCTCCGACGCGACCCTCCTTGTGTTTGCGGCAGTCTATGCCCAACAGAATCACTCTCTATCTGAATTTGACGAATGAAACAGCGTTTTTTCTTCTCATCCATCAGTCATATCTTTCTGCCTTTGATTAGCCGATTATAAAAGTCCAAACACGATATATATCTTTTCTCGTCTTTTCCCCTGAAGAACCCCGGACGGGCGAAACATGTTGGGATACACAAAAGCATATATACAACCTTGAAAAACAACTATGTAATTCAGAATCGTACGGTATCGTTACCATGTGGTGAATGTACCAATATATGTTTTTTATCTTATATATTTTTTTAAAGATGTTAAAAATGATACACTAAATAAATGTTTTTTAAACTTTTATTGCTGAGGTCTGGAAATGTTTCTTTAAAGCCCTCCCCCTCTCGTCTCCTGTGGGCATTTGCACATCCCACTGTGGAAATACTTCCTCCCCCTTTTTTTGCTGAAAAAATAAAAAGTGGTACATGAAACTGACTATTTGAAATACACCTGTCACATAAAAAATACTTAACAGAAAATAGGGTTCCTTTTGTGTTCTTTAAAGTTGCCTTGGCAATTTTGAATCCCTAACCACTCCGTCTGGCCTACCCACCTCAAGAGCCAAATAGAAATTTGGTAATTAGTACTACATATTGGGGTGTGAAACTTCAGTTCCTCCATGTTTTATTTGCAATGCATGCCCACCAATGTTAAACTTTGATTCACTTTTTATTTTTTACAGCAAGCAGTAACAGAATTTTATAAAATCTGACTCTCAAAGTGTATTGTAAACTCAACTGTAATGAAAAACCTCTGGAACCAGGACAATCCAACTATAATATTAATACACCTCTAAGGAGTTCTCCTTCTGAGTTATTTAAACATATGGATAACCCATTAATAGATAGAGACTTGACCAGGTAATTCATTTATGTTTTGAATGTAAAAAAGCAATATCCTATAGGTATAGGCTTCACTGCTAAAGTTCCTACTTTTAATAAATGATGTGTGATTTCTTCCTATAAACAGTACCTTTAAAGTGGACTTTATATTAATATTCTGTGCTAAATAAGACTTTCCTTTAGAGCAAACCAATATTTCTAGTGTGCCCAAAACTACAGTATATTAACAAAAATCCCATCTTCTGTGATATTATTGACTATTGACCAGCCTGGTTGCACCTGCAATAAGTTACCACTGGAAATTATTTTAAAACATTGGAAGTTATACACTTTTAACGCTTTATGACTCTCTTTTAGTATTTCTTCAGAAAACTTCCTTGCAGAACATGATTCTGAGCATACTCATATTTCACTGCAGAATGAACAATGTTGTCACAGTAGTACAGGAAGCAGAAAATCAACAGATCTACTGGCAGGATGAACATGTTACAATGGGGATGCAGAAAACCCCAAAAAACTGTGTTAATGTTATTGACAGTCCGCAGTATGTATTTGATTTTTGCTTTTGCCTATATGTTCACTTTGAAGAAGTGATTAAGAAGTTGTTAAAAGGCTTTTAATAATGCCCTTGATCTCTCTTAAAAATACTCTGTCACAGGGGAAAATGATGGCAAACTGCAATGAGTATGAAGTGTAGGCACCTAGATATGCACATATCAGTAGACATGTGCATTG
This sequence comes from Nanorana parkeri, assembly GCF_000935625.1. Taxonomy (NCBI): domain Eukaryota; kingdom Metazoa; phylum Chordata; class Amphibia; order Anura; family Dicroglossidae; genus Nanorana; species Nanorana parkeri. Next base: position 222,848 of record NW_017308313.1, on the reverse strand, counting down.
CCAAAAAATTTGTTTTGTTTTGTTTCGTTTTGATTCGGATTTGTGTTATTTCTTTTTTCGGGATTCGGGTGTGAAAGTCAATTCGGAATTCGGATTCGGACTAAATTCGTTAGCGGTAGTTCGTTCAAACGTTCGTTTTGGTTTCGTTTCCTATTCGTTTCGTTCATTCGTTCATTTGTATGCAGCAAAGTGACATTTGAGGGGGAAAAATGTTTTTCTCCTCTAATGTCACTTTGCTTCAACGAACTATACAAATAAGAAACGAAAACGAAACGAACGTTCGAACGAACTACCGCTACCGAATTTCGTAAACGGAAATTCGGATTCGTTTGCATTCGTTATATCTGTAATTCGGAATTCGGATACATCCGAATGTCCGCATTTCCAAAAATTCGTCCGAATTTCGATTCGGAACGAAACGAATCGCACATGTCTACATATCAGTAGCAGCCTTCTGAACCTTTCTAACAGTGCTGAATCTCACATTATCTCTATGGGAAAATCTCCAACAGCACATTATATGACATTTCATTCATGTGCCTGCCTCAACCACCCTGTGTTAGGGTCCCCACACACCTTACGATTATCGTACGATAATCGCGGGAAATCCCGCTATCATACGATGATCGTAAGGTGTGTGGAAGCCGTGCGACCTCTACTACTGTAAGGTCGCACGACTTTAAACTTACGGACATGTTTGAAAACCCGCCGAGCATCGTACGATGTTCGGCGGGTTTGTGGCATGTCCGTACGATAACAGCCGCACGGGCCGGTGTGCGCAAGCGCACACTGCCCGTTCGGCATTGCGGTCATCGGAAGCCCGCCCCTCAGGGGGCGTGGCTTGCGATCATCGCAAGTACGATCTGCCTATGCAACATAGGCAGATCGTACGTTTTTTTAAGTACCTTACAACCATCGTAAGACAGAAGTCTTGCGATGGTTGTGAAGGTGTGTGCCCAGCCTTAAGCTGGCCATACACCTATAGATTATCTGCAGACTTTCTATGGTCATATGGAAAAAGTGATACAGATTCCTCCATCTACGCTAAAATTTGTGTATAGAGGAATCTCCCACTGGGCCAATCTTCAGTATCTTGCTACTCGGCCCCACTGGCTCTGAAAATATCTGAACAATCTGACTGGATGCAGGCATTGTTCAGGTATTTTGAGAGCCAGCAGGGCTGACTAGTAAGATACTGAAGCTTGGCCCAGTGGGAGATTCCTCTATACACAAATTTTAGCGTAGATGGAGGAATCTGTATCACTTTTTCCATATGACCATAGAAAGTCTGCAGATAATCTATAGGTGTATGGCCAGCTTTATACAGCTGGAGAATTAACCAGGATTGGACTCCTCAAGCCACAGCTCTAATTAAAACTCCTACTCAACGTGGGCTAAAGTAGTTTGTAATATAGAAAACTAAACCTTTGTGGGCAGAGCTAAAATTGGATCATACAGGATAAGATTCTTTAGATTAGTTCTGCAATTAAAGTTTTCACACAAACTAATTTTTCCCTACTTCATCCAACTTCCATTTTTAATTGTAAAATATGCCAATTTCTTGTCATCTCTATAACTATGGAAATTTTCTCCTAAAGTCTGATGCAACAACAGGAGCTCTTATGTATCTTTGGCAGCACCTCTCCAGGATGCTTACTTGTCATTGCTGCCAAATGAATCCTGTTTGTAGTATCCTCCACAACTTTCATGTTCTACCAAGACCTTCTTCCTCATCTTTCTTATTAATATTTTGTGTACAGAACATTTATTAAGACAAATACTGTAGGCGTTTTTCATTTTAATTGTACACAATAAAAATGTCACATCTGAATGACTAATGGGTTTTTATCAGCCAAGTCCAGCTTTCTTTACAGCTTACCTTGTGAGTTGTATACCCTTTAGTTACCTGTTAGCAGCATGTAGTATTGACCTTTTTAAAAAACATACGGGAGCAGAGGACGCTGATTTGGAGATCCCCTCAGACTTCCCCTGCTGGAGATTTTATATTTTATTGTTTCCTTTTACGCTTATGATCATTGGCTTTCGTGTAAGTACATTTTCACTTGCGTGTTGTACTCATCAAATAAAAGTTTTACACTATGGAGGCGCTCTGTGTTGCTTTTGTTTCCCAGATCGATGGTCGTTGTTGACCGGTGGGAGCTGCCTCTATGGTGTACCAATGAACTTTACAGCCGGATTTCTCTGCAAACCGGGGGCGCCGGTATTGCTTTTTTCAGCATGTAGTATTGGTTAATGCCTGTAAATTGTGAACATTTTTCTGAAACCCAATACTGTGTGACTTGATGTCTGGACAAGTCCTTAGAGTTCAATAAAATATATGTGAACCAATAACTAAAGTCTCATATTACCTTTAACATGCTAATACATTTTCAAGAAAAGTGACTGCTTACCTTTCCTGAGAAATTGTCATGTGAAGTCTGAAGGAAAGCCAACACTTTTAGGACTGTTGATCTTTTGAGTCTCCCACAGTTCTCATTGGCTCACCTTGCAGACCGCCATATCATTACAGGACACAGCAATAGGAATGAGGATCAGGGCTGCCATGTGTTTGAGGAGAATCCTGTGTGTTCCAGATTTACAGACCCAGCAAAATAATGCAAGAAATTGCTGGTTTGTTACCATACTTTTTTTTTATCTCTGTAAAGCCACAGCACGCAGCAAAGGTAGTTGAGTGGCTGACAAAGCCTTTCTCTTTTTTGTCCTCTCAGGCAAAGAGCAGCCAGTTGTCCTAAGCCTTTGTCTTATTCCTCCTGCTCTTCTGCTAATCTCACCATAACCCCACACATTGGTAATGATGACTGAACACAATTGTTTCATCGTTCAATTACTGACTTGCTGCAAGAGGATGATCTTGGTCATATGCCAGTATTCCGAGTTTCAGATATTGAAGATGAGAAAGAAGTCAGGGAGCAGCAAGAGGTAGTGATGTTTTAGCAGGTGGAGCTTACTGCTATTTGGGCTTCAGCGATGGAGAGGGGGTGGATGGTGAAGTGGAAGACCTTGTATGGGTTCACTAATCTGAGATAAGGAATCTTCTAAAGGCAGAGGCAGAAAAACAAAGAGCCAGTATTTTTCCAGGGGAGGTTTGATTTGATAGGAGGGAGCAGCCATCTTAATCCATCTGGCAGCACTGACCCACAGGTAAGGTCACTGCTATGCCTGGAGCTGGTCCACATAGGTCTGCAGTGTAACCCTTTTTTTTTTTAAACATATCTGTAGCCACAAACACTGATGTGGCCTTCACCCTATGCCTACAACATATCAGTCATGGTAGAAGTAGCAGTCATTTTGGTCCCCAGTGCATGAGAAAACACATTACTCTGCACCTATTTAAAGAAAAAAAATGTGTGGGGTTCCCATCAAAAGTCATATCAGGCCCTTTAGGTCTGGTAAGAATTTTAAGGAGGAACCCCACCCCCCAAAATTCCTAACCAGACCCTTGATCTTGGCACAGGCCTGGCAGGGCAGGAAAGAGGGGGGACGAGCGAGTGCCACATGCCCTCGGCACTGGTAGGGTGCTTTTCCAGAGTCCCCCAGACTTTAATCAAAAATCCTTTAATTGTAATAAAAACACAACAAAGGATTTTTGCCAAGTCCTTTATTAAAAAAAAAAAAAAAATTGATCCAAAGATTTAATCCAGGGTCAATCATGATGTCCAGTGTTGTCCACAATGACGACAACTCGAAGTTAGAAAATACATAAATAAATGGATATTAAAAAAACCTACATCCGCCTACCCGACTGCACTCGATGAACTCCCGCCGCAAGATGAGGAATCTGACAGATGCCAGCAAAATATAAACAACTGGACAGAGCTAGCGGTGACATCACCGCTAGCTCCACACAACTGTTTACATTTGGCCGACACCTGCCAGAATCTTCTTGCAGGTCCCGGACAAATTAAAACAACTGAGTGGACCCGGCCGCGACGTCACGGCCAGCTCCGCCCAGATGTTGTCTTTTAATGACAGCTCAGTGTCCTCAAATAACCTGAGGACGCTCGTCTGTCATTGAAGGACAACAACTGGGCGGTGCCAGCAGTGACATCACGGCCGGCTCTGCACAGTTGTTGTCTTAATTACAGCCCAGTGTCCTCGAGCCAGTTGTTCTCCCCGCTTCGGTTGTCACTATGGCTCAGCCAAAGCACAAGCATATGCTTTCTGCTGAGCTGAGCCCTTCGGCTGCCTTCAGCTGCTGTGTGGGCTATTGTGAATAGCCCATACAGCAGCCCTTCGGTTCAGTCAAACGGGCGACTGAAGTGAGCCGAAGGATCAGCCGAAGCTACGGCTGATTCCTTCAGCTCTTTAGTGAATAAGCCTCTAAATGTTTACTTTGTTTCTTCTTAATTTCTGACACTCCACAGAAGCAAAAAAAAACAGAGTGGGGTTTCCCCAACAATTCATACAAGACCCTTTAGGTCTGGTAGGAATGTTAAGGGGGGATACCTGATATAATAAAAAAAAACAGCGTGCGCTTTCCGGAGAATTTAGGGTAAACCCCATGCCAAAAAATGTTTTTTAAAAACATGGGGTCCCCTTAAAATCTCATACCAGACGCTTAATCTGAGCAGCAGCCTGGCAGGAAAGGGGTGATAGAGCGAGTGCACCCCTCCCTCCACCATACCAGCCACATGGCCCCCACACTGGGAAGGTGCTTTTCCGGGGAGGGAGCCCCAGGAAAAGCACCTTATCCCCAGGTCTCTTCTCTGTGATAAGTGACACTGGACTGCTGTACTCACAGCACTCCTGTATCAGCTGTCACAAACAGAGCTGTACAGAAGATACAGCACATGTGTACTGTATCTTTTGTACTAGAAGGCAGGCTCATAAAGAGAACCTGTAAGCTCCAAATGCTATCACACAGGGGCTTGTTACCCCCTGTGTGTGATAGCAATAAAGTTAAGTGAAAAAAGTAAAAATAGTAAATATATTAAAATGAAAATAAAAATGATAACAAGTAAAAAATAAAAAAAAACGAAAACCTGATTAAAAGTTAAAAAAATAAAAAAAAATTATCAATAATAATAATAATCCACATAGCCCAACCTGAGACCCCACCAGTTCACCTGGGACCCCCACAGGCCACCTGAGACCCCCCGCAGCTCACCTGAGAGTCCACACAGCCTGCCTGAAACCCCCACAGGCCACCTGAGACCCCCCCAGCCCACCTGAATTTCTGCACAGCCCACCTGAGACCCGCAGAGCCCACATGAGACCCATTCAGGCCACCTGAGACCCCCCCAGCCCACGTGAAACTTTGCACAACCCATCTGAGACCTCCATAGGCCACCTGAGATGTCCACAGCCCACCTGAGACTCCTCCCAGCCCACCTGAGATGCCCACAGCCCACCTGAGACTCCCCACAGTACATCTGAGACCCCCACAGCCCACCTGAGACTTCCACCACCTACCCAAGACTCCACACAGCCCACCTGAGACCCCGTACAGCCCAACTGAGACTCTGTACAGCTATCCTGAGACTCCACACAGCCCACCTGAGACCCCATACAGCCCAACTGAGACTCTGTACAGCTATCCTGAGACTCTGCACAGCCCACCTGAGACCCCATACAGCATTCCTGAGACTCTGCACAGCCCACCTGAGACCCCATACAACATTCCGGAGACTCTGCACAGCCCTCCTGAGACTCCACACAGCCATCCTGAGACCCCAAACAGCCCTCCTGAGATCCTGGAGACATCAGGACGCCACCCTGGAGCAACACAGAGTATGTAGCTTCATTTTGTTCTGCATTGCTATATAATGTATTTCTGGGATTTGTAGTCCTCTATAGCTGGCGGTATTCTGCATTTCTGTATAATGTATTGCTGCATGGTGGGCCTCCATAGTGGATCAGTGGCTTTAGATCCGCTTCTGTGCTCCCTTCTTTTGGTGCGGCTTGGAGTGTAGGCTTGAAACCAGTCAAGTCTCTCCTCCATGACAGATTAAAAGGAGCTCTGCCGGGAAAATAAGAGCGAGCCCAGAAGTGGCTCCTAAATGAACAAAGCAGCATTGGAAAATGAGGCGTTTCGAAAGTGGATCAGAAGGGGAAAACATAGGCAAGCGAACATGTCGTCGTCGTGGACAACGCTGGACGTCGTGATTGACGTTGGATTACATCGGTGGATCAATTTTTGTGGGGGGGTTTTTCAAACAAAAGACTTGTCAAAAACATGTCTTTTGTTTTTTCCCCAAATAAAGGTTTTTTTTCAAAAGTCTGCACTTTTTATTTACAATTTTATTTAACCCTTTAGTGAATGGGTAGGGGTACAACTACCCCTTACTCATTCACAAGGAGGGGGGCGGCATCTGGGTGCACCTTTATTAAAGGGGTACCCTGATGTGAATAAGCCCCCCTGCCCATAGACCCCTACAACCAACGCCCCAGGGCTTGTGGGGAAGAGGCCCTTGTCCCCATTGGCACAAGGACAAGGTGCTTTTCCAGGGGCGACCCTGGAAAAGCGCCCTCCCAGTGCAGAGGGCATTTGGCCTGGTATTGGAGGGGGATGGGGCTCTCGCTCGTTCCCCCCTTTTCTGGCCCTGCCAGGCCTATGCTCGGATCAAGGATCTGGTGTGGAATTTTAGGGGGGACCCCAAGTTTTTTTCCCATTTTGGGGGGTGGGGTTTCACCTTAAAATTTCTACCAGACCTTTTGTTTTTTTACACAGGGTCCCTCCTAAATATTCCTAACAGACCTTAATGGTCTGGTATGACTTTTAGGGGGAACCCCGTGCGTTTTTAAAAATAAATTGGTCCCTCCTAACATTCCTACCAGACCTGACGGGTCTGGTATTGTTTGGGAGGGGGAACTGCACGCTTTAAGAATTAAAAAAAATTAAAAACAATTTTCTGTAGAAATGTAATTTTTGCTACAGCAGGTCCTATACATCGTACAGATTTGCCACTTTACAGGCAGGTCAAAGTGACACCAAGTATAAAGGCACCTTCTGATGTCTCAAAGTTCTTGTATAGTTTCAGTGCCGATGTCACTCATGGGGTGGCTGGAAAAAAAGACTAAATTTGTTAACAAAAACCAACCTTAGTACAGCACAACATAACTAGTGGTTGTTTATTTATTTTCCATACAGATTGGGAATTAATTATCAGTTCTGGAGACAAAAAAATAGCTTTTCCAGGACTGGGAACATCACAGCAATTACCACACCTAGTCCTACTGATATTGTTAAGCACCTGGTTGGTGGGAAAGGGCAATGGTGGGATTCAATGCTGATCATGGCTGTGCAAAGAATGCAGGTCAGTAAGCTGTACCACAGAACTGCCTATATAATTTTCTTTAAATTACATACTGTAAAGTATTCAATACAAATGTTTAACCCAGTTTACTCTTGTACCCTATGGTAGAGGTTTCCATATGTTAAAACCTAAATGTTGTTTCCCACTAAAAATAGAAATTAACTTAGGTTGAATCAAAAAGGAAAGTGCAGACAAATGGTAAGGTCTAGTATATAACATTCTTAGCATTTAATATCATTAAAAAAAATACAGAAAAGGATTATACAAAAAGCCATGATGTACAGAAGGATGAGATGGTAGGCAGCAGAAACTAAAAAAAGCCATGATGTTTCTAATGTTTACATTTAATCTTGGCAAGCACTGCTTGTTTCCTTAACTGCTGCCAAAAGATCATGAAAGATTTTTGTCATGGTCATGTGTTTAATGATGCCTCTGGCATGATGTGTGTTTAGTGATGTCACTGACCTTAAAGTGTATAAAAGAGGAACTGAGGTGTACATGGATTCACCAACTGAGTACTACTCAACAATCAGCACAATGAAGGTCATCCTACTTTTTGCGCTGTTCGGTCTCAGCTTCTGTCAGGGTATGTACTATTATTAAGTAAACCAGCTCTGCATTATATTGCTAGAAAATTGTGGAAGATTTTTGGGGATCTTCAGGTAATATTAAACTGTATATGTGTCATGTCATTGTTGTATTACAGATAGTGGCACTACATCCTGTAAAGTCAGTAATGCTGACAACGGTGACGGAGCTGATTGTTTCAAACAAGCATTGAGGGTAAAGTAGTAATTAACATGAAAATAAATTAACATGAACATAAACAACTATATTTTTAGTTTCCTTTTTTATTTACCTATTTTTTTATCAAGTCAGCACAGGGTCCATTACTTTTAATCTGGGTAATGCTTTGTATGGGTAAGTGATGCCCAGTACAACCTCTAGTCTTATTTTAATGTTAGATGTAGAAGGGATTATAGGGCCCTGCGATCCAATGATAAAGAAATGTTCTTGATTACACACACACATTTTGATTAGTTTGTTAAAAAGTATTACATGTTGTATAACATTTTTGTCATCTACAGATACATTGTTTATTTAATTTTCATTTTAAAAGCTTTATAATACTGCTTTTTTTTCTACAACAGTCCTCACTTTTACGTGATTACTTTACTAAAGGAGTAGAGGCTGTTCAATGAGCACAGTGAAAAATGAAAAGTGCAATACCCAATCATGTACAAATGAAAAAAAAAAAAAAGTTTACTTGCACATGAATGAATGTTTGAATTGTACACAGTGTAATTTTATTTTTATAGTAAGCTAAGGAACCATTCACTTTGCTAAGTAATCACTCTCTATTCCTTTACCAAATCACCCCCATTCATTTCATAGGCTCTTCTTGCAAAAGGAAAAAACTGTCATTACCCTGTATTGCCATTATACATTTATTTATTAATAGTGTTGGATATATTTATCTCTAACATATGTCATTGATTTTCAGGAATCTTCAGCAGCTGTAAAGGCTTTTGGCAAATTCCTCTGTGAATACTATAAAGCAGAGAAGGTAAATTTTATTATAACTGTAACAAGGTTTTAAAAAAAAAATAAACCTATGTTGGAATCACTATTTATAAAAAATGTCTATACAAAATAATGTCTGTGGAGGTTCTTATTTCTGCACGTCATGGTAAACAGTAGTAGTTAAAATGCAATTAAATATTGTAAGGTATATAAATATTAGATTGTTGTCCTCATGATGCAGTTTCTGTAAAACAGTGGAGATTGCTGATGATAACAAATGAAGCCAGAATGTGAGTGTAAAAAAAGATGTTCCCCTTGGTAACTTGGATATTACTACATCTAAGAAAAAATCATTTCCACCATACTCAGCTTAGTTGGTAGTATCCTCATAACTACAAAAGAATAAACTAAAATACTTTAATAAAGATATACAGTATGTAAATAAGGATAAAATGTATCAAAATCTCTCATATAAATCCTCTCGTTTATGTAACTGACCCAATACGTTCTGGATTTCTCTTATTGCTGTTTATGTTCTGTTGGGGACATTTCCCTTCACTTCCTGTTTTGCAGATAAAACAGGAAGTAAGAGGAAATCTCTATAAAGTGAGCGGATGTGTCTTTCAGACATTTGTCATTGGAATAAGTGTCCCCACTGAAAGATTCCCCTGAACTGGGTTTCCAGTGACAACTGTAAAACTTTGCATTTGCCATCACTTTTTGTCCTGTGACAATAGTCATCAGGACAAACAGTGAGGGCAAAACTTTCTAAAGAAGACAAATACAGAAAAAAAACATGACAGGAATTCAAATCCTTCTCTACTCTACCCAATACTACACTTTAAGTACCCTTTGAGTTGCTTGTATTTATTACCACAAACCTCATATATGTTTTTAAACAACTGCTTATGATTCTAAATAGGTAGAAATGCTCTCTCAAGTAAATTGATAACTATAGTCGTATGTTATCTAGCAAACGTTTTCCTAGACCCCTAGACTTGAAACACCAGTGGTTGACAACAATTAACATTAACATTTAAAACTTTAAGAACGGAAAACCAAAATAAAGTGATAAAAAAAGCCTCGATGTTCGGAATAGGTGGAAGGTTGCAGACTTTTAAAAAAATTTAATGATGTCTTTAATGTTTTAATTTCAACTTGGTAAGCGCTGCTTGTCTTCTTGATCACTGCCAACAGATCTGATTGGATGTTTCATCATCATGAAATATTTTGGTGTCTGGTCCACTCTCTCTCTTTAAACTCCTTTTTGCCATGACGCTATCGGCTAGTGGCCTTACTGTTAAACATACTGGCAGTCAGGTGCACAGAAGTAAAATGCCATCTGTCTAGTGCCATTCACCAAAGTGTTATTGGTTTGCTGAGACGGCTTTGAGAGATTTTCTTTTTATTAAGCGGTTTGTATGATAAAATCTAATGTTACAATGACAAAGTTTTAAAATCAAATACTTTGGCATCTAAGAAATTGAATTTGATAGAAATCATTTGCTGTGTATTGTATGATTAATTACAATGTTTAAATACACTTTTCATTTAGTAAGTTTTACTCTGTGTTACTTTTTTAGCAGGGTGAAACCAATCGTGAAGCTTATAAAGATGCAACAAAAGCATTTGTTCAAGCATGGGTATGGAATGATCATTTTAAAACATGTTGTATAGATTAGCTGATTCGAGAATAGATCTTTTTCCTCTTTTATGAGCAATGTGAACAATGTTTGTTTGCAAAAACAATTATTTACTCAAGTCTATGTAATAAAACAGATCAGAAGAATTAATCTGGGAGTGAGAGGGACAGAAGTAGGTGCCAGTCAGATGTGCTGTATAAATATGAGTGCTGACAGAAGGAGATAAATGATCTCATCAGCCTTCTGCTGCTCCTTCACTGTCGAGTCTCAGGCTGGAGCCATGATGATGATCTGTCTGTATTCCTTAAAGCAGATCTCCAGGAATTTGAGAAGTTAACCCTTGCAGTGAGGTACCCCCGCGCTGCAAGGTTTATCTACTCATTTTGTATAAAAGCTAAAATAACAAAGATATACTAACCCAATCATTGGTCCCACTTGCCTGCTAGACCGGTCCATACAGCCTCTCTCTCCCTCTGCTCCAGCTGTACTATGTCCCTTGACGTCTTCATGACTAATACACTGTATTATACGTGTTGACTCATGGGACCTTAGACCACCGGAGCTCAGAAGAAAAGAGGCTGCACGGTCCGATCTAGCAGCCAGGTGTGACCAATGATCGGGTGAGTATATCTTGGTTATTTTACTTCACTAGACAAAACAAGCAGTTAACTTTTGCAGTGTGGATGTCGCCCCACGGCAAGGGTCAATTTCTCAAATTCCTGGAGTTCCTCTTTAACTGCAAAAGGGCAGGTCACAAATATCCTAAACTTAAAAGGCTGGTCATGAATTTGGTTCTGCTGCCTTGCAGAGCTGTAAGAATCTCAGTTGCAGCAACCTTTAAATAATAATACTACTACTAATAATAATAATAATAATAATATCTGTAATAATGTACTTTCTAATCTCTTTGCAGGAGTGTGCAGGCTGCCATGTTGGTAACATTTTGGGAAATGATAAAACTACCGTAAGTCTCTCTCCTATATTTTTTTAAATCTCATTTTGATATAATGTATACCGTACATTGTTTTTCAGCTCACGAGTCACATTCAGATATGACAAGTGGCAGCAAACCAAACCAGTTTAAAGGAGCTGATTCAATAAAGTTCACATGAGGAGGTCTTCACATTATTCATCCAGTCACAAAGCAAAATCTTGATTTTTTTGTTATTGAAAGTCAGTATTCTTTGCTCCATGAGAAACCCCAGTAACCCAGATCAGTGAGCAATGAAGAGGTGCACAGTGCAGTAGTCCATGCCAACCAATCACATGTTACCTTTCATTGATTTACAGCATTCAGAACAAACCAATGTGATTACTGATTGCCTGGCATTTGGTCTCTTTGCTTTACTTTGACATTTATAAGTGAAAATAATGGCCACCTTTTTCCCTTAAAGATTGTGATGGAGAATAGAAATTAGATAACTTTTGATTAGCTTTATGGTTAAGCTCCTATGGAAAATATAAAAACAGTGGTTAACAAAGCTTTGGAAATCTCTTAACACTGAATAAAAATATTTAGCTGTTTAGAGATCTGTTTCTGTGAATACAGTATATGAACTTTTGCACAATATTCTAATTATTCGAGTTTCACCTGTATATCCACTCTGCAATCTTAAAAAGTAATGTATTATAATGGTTAAAAAGAAAAACAATGAGCACTGAGCGCGCGCACATACACACACACACACACACACACACACATACACACACACACATCTATACAAAAAAAAGTGTATTTTTCTCAAATTCATTTACTTCTGAAGGTTCAGTTTGTTTGTTCTATATTATTCCTTCTATGTTATTCATTTGTAATCTGTTACACATTAGAGGTGTTAGGTGACAATCACACAATCCTGTTGCATTTTGTTCATAGGAAGATGTTTTGAGGGAGATTGCAGAAGCTGTAGATGGAGTTGGTGAAAGTGTTATACTATTAACGGTAAGTTTGCTTGTTCAATAGATTTAGTTTTGTTTGTTAATATTAACTGGACAGAGAGATGCTAAGACTGATTTACTAAAGGAGTTAAGAATGTTCACATAATAAATTGTGTGAATATTCACTTCAATTATCCAGTCGTGTGCAGATGAAATAAGTAAATAGGGAATTGCTTTCCACATAACTGGATCAGGCCAAGGGGGAGGCAGATGAGAACCCACCATGAGGAATTCATCTTTAACTGATCCAGTGGCTATCATCTGAAATGAGCTGTGTGGCTGCCCTTTGCCTGTCATCATTACTGTTTGTATAAGCCAATTGGTCTATACAATGAGAGCGATTTATTATTCAGAGATGTATCTACAAAAAAATAAATAAGTTGCTATAGTAAAATTCAGCACAATTCCCCAAAAAGTATGTAATACATATTAAAAAATTACATCAGCTGAACACATTTTTATAAATGGGCATTTTTGATAAAGTAGAAAAGGTGACATTCACCAAACATTCACTGGTGGTGAAATTTTACTGGCTAATGAAATGCATTCAGTAGGAATATTCACCTGCAGTGAATTCTGTTTAGCATATTCACTGCTATATAAATATGCCCTTTAATGTATGACCCTTCACCCTCAACCATGGAAACACTACACAATGTCACTTGCCAGAGACGGCTACCTCATTGGACTAGTGAGAGAGGAATGCATGAAACATTTAATCTGCTCATAGGATGGGATGGCTAGAGTGCAATGGCATTAAGAATGAGAGGAAGAGAACCTGTGATATTAATTTCAGAGTATTTTCTGCTATAGTAAAAGCTAATTTTTGAGTTGATTTACTAAAGGAATAGAAACTCTTCACTTAACTCAGTGAATAGGGTGAAGCTGTTTTCACTTCAATCGTCCAATCACATGCAACCAAAGATCTTGTGTTTTTATTTCCCTGCATATGATTGGGTATTAAAAGTGAAAAAAGCTTTACCTAGTTTACTGAGCTTAGTGAACATTCCATTTGTAAAGTGAACAGTCTCTATTCCATTGATTATTGAAACGTCAAGTATCCTTGTCTTCCACTATAAAGGGAACTTGTCCCAAGAAAGTAAAGAGATAAAGCTGAGATTGATGAGTAAGGGGGTCTACATGACCCTCTTGGCTGACGTACACTTGGAAAGAGTGACAGATGGGAGATTTGGGTTTGAAGCCAATGGAATATTGTCTCCAGTGTTGTAACCTATTCAGTTTTGTGAAAAGTATACAAATTATGTTTCCTTGGCTTTTGTTTTTTTAGGATGCTTTGGGACTTGATGCCACAATTGAAAAGGCTCTTTGTTTTTTGGTAAGGTCAAAGTTGTATATTGTACCTAAAGCATTTTGTTTTGTTAAATACCATAATATTTTCTTATACAATGCTTAGAAAATAATTTTTTATTAGGCAAGTAACGTGTACTACTCCTTTTTATACACATTGCCACGTTGTTGTATCAAATTATGTGTGACTATAACAAAAATTAGCAGTTTACCAATGCATGCCTCTATTTACTGTATTATATGAAGATTTACACAACCACTCTATGTATTACTTTAATTACCCATACTTATATACTAATCAGAAATAATATCCTTCAATAGGTAGGAGACCTTTTGACATCAGACTGCCTGGAGAAGATCCTTGCGGTATGTATATATAATATCGTCTGTAAATTAGAAATAGCAGAAAAAGATAGACTATGGGGTCTATTCACTAAGCTGCCGTAGGCAGCCGAGTGAATGACCGCCCTAAAGCGAAGTGAGCCGAACGCTGTTCGGCTATTCACTTCAGGCTGGTATGGCTGATTTCAGCCGTATATCGGCTGAAATCAGCCGTACATCAGGTGGCTTCGGGTCGGCCGAACATGCTGAGCGGCATTCGGCTCGGCTGTTCTGCTCGGTCCCTCTGTGGTATCGAGCAGAACAGAAAAATAGTTTAAAAAGTAGAAAAAAATTAATTGAAAACGATTGTGCGGAGCTAGCAGTGACAGCTAGCTCCGCCCAACTGTTTTCTATTGGCCGGCAGTTCTGCTGCCGTCAAAAAAAAGGAAGAAAAAAAAACTCTCCTGGGAACTCCGGGAGTCTCCCGCTTCCGGCCGCTAAGGAGAGAAACACTGATTTTTCTATTTTTTTCTTTATTCTGACACTGAGCCGTGTCAGGATAGAAAAAAAAAAAAAATTGGCCATAGGAATGCATTGCTAGATTCCTATTGGCTATTTCAATATGCAATAGCCAATAGCAAACTAGCTATTGTACCCGCCCTCTGCTGCTGTCAATCAGTAGTGGGGACCTGATGCAGAACTGCAGCAGAGGGCGGGTACAATAGCTAGTTTGCTATTGGCTATTGCAAATTGAAATAGCCAATAGGAATCTAGCAATGCATACCTATGGCCAAAAATTATTTTTTTTTCTATTCTGACACAGCTCCGTGTCAGAATAAAGAAAAAAAAAGAAAAAGCACTGTTTCTCTCCCTGGCGGCTGGGAGCGGGAGACTCCCGGAGCGCCCGGGAGAGTTTGCTGTCTGGAGATCAGTGTCCCTGGTTAGCTGGTAGCCTGGGACGCTGATCTCTCAGCAAGTGGCCGGAGCCAGCCGCCCAGCTGTCAGAAACAGGCTGTTGGCCAGCTTCGGCTTTCAGCGCGGCTCAGCCTAGCCGAGGCATATGCGTTCGGATCGACTGAGCCGCTCAGCCAAGTTCAGGAGCTGTACGGGCTATAGTGAAGGATCGGCTGAAGCTACGGCTAAATCCTTCGGCTGCTTCGTGAATAGACCCCCAATGTCACGTAGCTTAGAATAGGGAATGCATGATTTTGAAGGTTTGAATCTTATTGGCTGCTATTGGACCAGAATATGAACCTTTATATTCCATTTGAATAATTGTTTAACACTAAATACAGCAAGAGATTGTAACTGAAGATACTTTTACAGATTTATCACACAGGGTGATGAATATTATAATAAATCGTCTTGTTATCTCAATCAAGCTGAACTCCAGGCACATATAACACAATCTATTTAATCCAGTTATTCGCTTAGCAAAATCCATAAAATGGTTTTCACATCCAGCTAGTCTAAATACCTGAATCTGTCCTGTAGCACTTACCGTGGAAGAGAAGGAGGGCAACACAATCAGGGTTTGTTTTTGATTTTGCAAGGTGCTGTCAGTCAATAGTTTGAACAAGTTCACAGATGGACAGAGCAGAATGATGACACTGGCAGATGAAGAATAGGAGAAGGCGAGTGACCATGTCATATGGCTTAGCTATCCTTAAGATAAGTAGGATCAGCTAAGGTTGCTTACATCCCAAAATTGCATAAACAGAATTAAATTTACTTCCTTTGGAAAGTGAAATAGTTATATTTTTATTTGGAGTGTAGCTAACTTTTCCTGCCACTGACATAAGGGTTATGGCGGAAAAAAACGGCTTTCAGCTGGCCAGCTCAGTAACTCTCAAACTGAAACCCTGAATACTGTTAGGTTATAAGCTCATGTTCAATTCAGCGTGTCCATGTGTAATGCATGCCACCAACACACTAAGGGCCTGCTCACACCAGCAGACATGCCTGCACTGCGGTGCATGGTGCACTGCATCCTAGTGCTTGATTTTTTCTTTTTCTTATAACTTTTTAAAAACACTTTAATTTAACTGTATGTGCACCAGAGCATTGAATGCATTTGAATGAAATCAATGGTTCGCTTATTTTATGGTCAGTGTAAATAATATTTTTTAGGTATAACACACATATTACTATGTAACTATGTAAATATTGTCACATCTGTTATTATATCTGTTTATTTAAAATTAATATTTGTTATGTGTATGTAAATTGTTTTTTGAACTGTTGTATTTTATTTCAGTATCTTGCTACAGGTTTTGTAGATGCTCTGAAGGACGTTTATTGTAAGGTAGTATTAAATTGCAATTTCTTTATTTAATGTTTATTCTTTAACAAATTTGAGATATATACTGTATATTACTGTTATCCAACCTCAGTGATAATATAACCATTTCAGCATTACCTGTGGACTGATTTTCTTGCAGTAGATCCTGATTCTGCTCTCACCCATCTTGGAGATTTGGTTATTCCCAAAACCTATGTATATTCCTACCACACCCTACTGCATTTTTATCATGCAAAGTAAATCAAAATTCAATGGCAGGGGTTAGGGGTGGGGGGATAGGTGGTCAAACTCCTCAGAATCTCCACAGAACATGCAAAGTCCTGCAACACAAGCCCAGAAAGCTTTCCAGGCAATTCCTTAAAGAATATAGGAATCTGTTGGGTGCCTCAACTCTTCAGCATCCATCAAATATGTAAGGGGTATCAGGGAATACCACAGCTTTTAATAATTTTTTGCATAATAAGTTTGTTTATCAAAATACAACATGCATTTTCCTGAAACAAACCAAAATAATCTAATTGTCCATTGTGTTGATAAGAATATGTGCTTCAGTACTGCATAGTTTGTAGTTTTAAAAGACTTCTTTAATATAATGTCTGTGAAGGTTCTCATTCATCCAGGTCATGGTATAGCTGTAAAAAAATAAGTCAAGGCAACAGGCTAATATTTTGTGTGTGGCTTTTTGATCATTAAATCAGGCTTAGAAGGGCCACATTTATAGAAACACATATGTATACTACCTAAGTAACATCAGTGCTGAGGAGCTGGCACTGTGCAGGGCCTACATGAACATGTGATAGTCTTCAGATTGATCCCTGTGTTCCTGGAGAGCACCCAAGATCTTGTGCCCAGCCTGTATATAGCACTCCCACCTTCTGCCCAAGCTGAGAAGAAGCCCCCTCTTGCTGTTGATTTGGACTGCAAAACACCTCCCCCACCTTCTTGACATAGTGGAAAGATGTTCTGAAGTACACAGAAGTGAAGATTTCAGTGCAGCAGAATGCATAAAAAATAACAAGCTCACTGGATTTCTGGTGGATCAACAGATATCTTTCTATGCTTGCAGCGTTTTAAGAGGCAAAACTTTGGGGAATGTGTATGTATTGGAGAAATATGTTAAATATACATTTTTTTATTTTGGCCATTTTCCTCAAGTCCTACCATTGTGGTTCATTTGTAATGCCAGATGATTACTGAAGTTGAGGTTTAATAACTGGCAACAGATGAGATTGTCCAGTGATGCACTGTGATGTAACCTTCCCAGTATGCGTCTCTTAGGCATGGGCAAGAGCAAAAAGTTTCCCAGCACACTCACCAGCCAGCATGCAAAAAAGCATGTCTCACCGCTAAGTTTAAAAACAGAGGTTTAGATACACGTAGCATGGGCTATACCACTAATGCCTAAGAGGACCAGGAAGTGTAAAAACATTAATTGTAAGTAAAAGAAAAATATGTTTATTTAGCTAATGAATGTGAGATGGTTTCATATCAGCACGCAGAGCTGTATGTTGATGTGATTTTTGGTAAAAGGTTGTAATGGTCCACTTTAAGGCCTCTTATATAGTCTGGGCTTAGGAGCCAAAGGGTTTCCAGTGAGACAAAAGAATAGATTTAAAGACTAACATTGGTGCTTAAAGACACATTTTGATGCCTGGATTTCATCATTGTTGTTACCTTAGAAATATTTGTGGTCAGTCCAGGTTTACTTTATCATTGATTTACTCAATACATCTAGCCAAGGAAAGAAAGAAAGTTTATTATCAGTACTTTAGTAATATAGTAACATAGTACGTAACAATGAATAAAGACACAGGTCCATCCAGTTCAACCTGTGTATATATTTGTGTGTCTGTACATACTTGGTTCTAGTAGTTTCCATATTCTTGTATATTTAATGAACTATGAAACTCATCTAAAAGAGTATTGAGATTATCAATGCTATCAGTGGATACCAGTGACTATAGAAGGGAATTTTTACAACTCTGACAGTAAAAAAAAAACGCAGTAAAAAAACGTCTTATGTGCAGACTAAGATTAAACCGCTTCTTTTCTAAACTCTTGTTGTGACCTCATGCCATCAATACAGTTCTCAGTGTAAACATCTTATTCTGAATATTGTGGTCCCCATTATTGATTTTGAAAATTGCAATTAGGTCCCCTCTTAGGTGCCTCTTTTCCAAGGAGAACAAGTTTCATTTCTAGAGGCAATGTTCATAACTCAGGCCTTTCTTCTCCTTTAGTAATTTTGTAGCCCTTCTCTGAATTCTCTCCAGTTTGAGGACATCTTTCCTGAGGCCTGGTGACCAAAACTGAACTGCATACTCAAGGATTTTGAATGCCATGAGCACTGTTCTGGATAAAATAATCATTTAAATCAACTTTTTTCTGTTTGATAGTTACGGAGTGGAGCGACAGATAAAGCTTCTGGTATATTTGCAAATATCCTGGTAAGAACCTTTTATAATGCAAAGCTCTTTATAAGAATATTTGCTTGGAGTGTCATAGAGAATTAGGTATGTGTGGAGTGCTATGCAATGATATATCCAAAGTTTTGTTAAGTATGGCAACCATTTATGAAGACTCTCTTATATGATAGGTATAAGTTGAAATATCACTTCTGGGAAACAAAAAACAAAACAGAGGGCCTCCATAGTGTAAAGGGTAATTTATTTGTATGGCACACAGCTGAAATTATACTTACAAAAAGGTCGGTCAATAAAAAGTATGTAAGAGACGATGCAATATAAATCTCTAGCAGCGGGAGACTCACGGGATGAAACAGGTCAAAGTCCTCTGCCCCTGTGAGTTCGGAAGGTCTACACGTTTCAGGGGCACGCCCCCTTCATCAATATCACTTGAAATATCACTTGTCGCTAGGGTTAATTAACCTTTTGCACTGTACGTGCAATGTCTTCTCCAATATTCACCACGGGTACCCTTAAAAATGTATTTAACACTTTTGTAACTATACACTGTTCAGATTTATTAAATGCCAAACATGCCATAAAAAAATGAAAACTGGAGATAAAAAAAAGATTCCATTCCGAGCATTTGCTATAAAGTGATCCAAAAAGTCTTTAGACTTATGTAAAGATTATATGTAATGTAGCAATGAATCATAATGCATCCTGTCTGTTCTGATATCAGTAAAATCAGTTCCAGATGGCTGTTTTGTGTTCCTTCATGTTGCTAAAATATTATATTGAATAAGCCCAGCAGGTGGTGAGATGGGTAGCATAGACAGGAATGCCTATAGTGAACCTGTTTTTAAATTAAACATCATTACAGCGTTAATTAAAAATTCAGCTAAAAGTGTTTTAAAAAAGTTAATTCTACTGGTGAACAAGGGATTTTTGCTGATGCTTTGGTCAGATTGGGTTTGTAAGAGGGAGAGATCACTGTTCAGATAGAGCCACCAACTGCTGTCTCTGCTCAAGTTTCAGTCCCCAAGCCCCTTGGCAGATGCTATAGGACCAACCTCTTGAGGATGGCAATGTGACTGTTTGCCAGAGAGGGTTTAGAGTCCATAGATTACAGTAACATGTATATTTTTCTCCAATTTGATAAATAATGTACCTAATATTGTGTTTTCAAATGTTAAATAACACCGCAGTTGATTCTGTTTGTAGACATGCTGTAAAGAAGAACTCCGGGCATAATTATTCTTAACCCTTGGAGTGGGTCTAACACCCACTGCTCATTTTCATCTAGGGAGAAAAATAACAAAGTTATACGCACTTGAACCTTGCAGCTGGCAGACTGCTAGACCTCTCCCTGCCATCTAGCTCCCCATCCGGCCAAAAAGTCTAAGGTCCTGTGAGTCATCACGTGCAATACAGACAGACTCCTTAGTTTTCTTGTGGTCAATATTACATGTGAGCTGGATGATATGAAAGCAAAGATTATAGAATGATAGACAGGAAGAGCTAATATATTTGTGTGGGTATGTGCGTTTTAATGCTGCAAATGCTTTCAACATTTCAAAAGAATGATATTATTATTATTATTTTTTTTATTATTATTATTATTATTATTTACATACGTATGTACAAAACTTCGTTTTACCTTTTTTTAAATTAGAGAAAAGCTGGATGTGCAGTTGATGCCCAGCTGGAAACTGGAGAGACTCTGGTAAGAACTTTCTCCAAAATGTATTTAAATAAATGTTTATTGTTTCAATGAATTCTTGAAAATGCTCCAGCAGGTTCTGGTGTAAATAAACTATAAATAGAAAATATTAAAGTATATAAGGAATAGAGATGGGCTCGATGTTCGAGTCGAACGTGAGTTCGACTCGAACACACAAACTGTCAGGGAGTTCGGCG
>NW_017308313.1:201638-202202 GCF_000935625.1 Nanorana parkeri | reverse complement strand
CAAGTGCCCCGCACTTGGCGGGCAAATAGCCCAGGTACTGTGCCTTGTGATTCCGTGATTGGCTAAAACCTTGCAAGACTTTGCCCAATCAGGGCCCAGTACTCTGTAAGAGCCATGATTGGGCAAAGTCATACTGACTTTGCCCAATCATGGCTCACCTGTTACAACTGTAAAAAGTTGGGCCGAGCTAGCTGTCACTACTAGCTCCACCCAATTGTTTATATGTTGCCGGCATCTGTCAAAATGACATTCTGCGGCGTGTGTTCCTCGCAAACGGACGGCACTGTGGTCGTCGTTTTTTTTCCAATAATTATTTCTATTTATTTTTTATTTTGTTGGGTCATCCTCGTGGACAATGCTGGATGTCGTGATTGAGCATGGATTACGTCGGTGGATCCATTTAAAAAATAAAAATAAAAGACTTGTCAAAAACTTATCTTGTTTTTTTTTTTCAAATACAGGATTATTTCAAAAATCTGGCCTCTTGTTTTACAATTTTATTTAACCCTTTAGTGAATGGGTAGGGGTACAAGTACCCCTTACTCATTCACAAGGGGGGGGGGG
>NW_017308313.1:160785-201358 GCF_000935625.1 Nanorana parkeri | reverse complement strand
TCAAAAACTTGTCTTTTGATTTTTTTTTTTTTTTCAATTAAAGGATTTTTTCAAAAGTCCGGTCTTTTAATTTACAATTTAACACTTTCTTGAACGGGTAGGGGTACACGGGTCACAAGGGGGGCCGCATCCGGGTGCCCCTTTATTAAAGGGGTACCTTGATGTAAATAAGCCACCTGCCCGTATCCCCACAACCAATGCCGCAGGGCTTGTGGGGAAGAGGCCCTTGTCCCCCTCGATAGGGGACAAGGTGGTTTTTCAGGGGTGACCCTGGAAAAGCACCCTCCCAGTGCCGAGGGCATGTGGCCTGCTATCGCAGGGAGGGGGGGGGGCTCGCTCACCCCCCCCTTTCCTGCCCTGCCAAGCCTGTGCTCAGGTCAAGGGTCTGGTATGGAATTTTAGGGGGAACCCATGTATTTTTTTCCCCATTTTTGGGGGTGGGGTTCCTCCTCAAAATTCCTTCCAGACCTTATGGGCCTGGTATGACTTTGAGGGTTAACCCCACATACTTTTTTTTCCCATGGGGTCCCTCCTAAAATTCCTACCAGACTTTAAGGGTCTGGTATGACTTTTGGAGGAACCCCACACTTTTTTTTCTTTTTTAAAAATGGGGAACCTCCTAACATTTCTACCAGACCTAAAGGTCTAGTATTGTTTGGAAGGGAGAACCGTATGCTTTTTTTTTTTCTTTTTTTTAAATGGGGAACCTCCTAACATTTCTACCAGACCTAAAGGTCTAGTATTGTTTGGAAGGGAGAACCGTATGCTTTTTTTTTTTCTTTTTTTTAAATGGGGAACCTCCTAACATTTCTACCAGACCTAAAGGTCTAGTATTGTTTGGAAGGGAGAACCGTATGCTTTTTTTTTTTTTCTTTTTAAATGTCATTTTTTAATTTAAAAATGTAATTTTTTTTGCAGCAGGTTCTAGACATTGTACAGATGTGCCACTTTACAGGCAGTTTAAGGGGACCCCCCCCCCCCCCCAGGAACAATATTTAAACATGTTTTCATTTTTATTGTTTCGCTTTAAGGGATATTAAAATCACTGCTCCTTTAAAAACTGTGTTTTTTTTTCATTGATTCATGTCCCCCAGGGCAGTACCCGAATCCCCATACCATTTTTATGGCCATTAACTTTCAAATAAGCCTTCAAAATGGGGTCAATTGATTTTCAAAGTTCTACCCCCATAGACTTGCATTGAGTTCGAGTTTGAAATCAAACTTTTTCCATGTTCTAAAGTTCAAATTCAAACTGAACAGAGGGGTGTTCGGCTCATTAATAATAAGGAATGAGTATTTCCTCCCGCTTTAGAAATGCTATAACACCATTCATCTTAAAGTGGCTCTTTAAGATCAAAAGTTGCATATAGAAATGTGTGCATTCTAAGAAGAAAGGAAATAATTACAGTACATATCTTTCTGTCTGCGATTCTGAGCATCGCTCCAATGCAGAGAAGCATCTCCTTTGTCCTTCACTGCACTTAGGGGTCTATTCATGAAAGCAGCCGAAGGATTTAGCTGTAGCTTCGGCCCCAGGACCCCTTCGGTTCAGTAGAACTGAAGGGCTATGTACAGGCTATTCCCGAGCGGCTCAGTCGAGTTGAAGGCATATGCCCCGACTCGGCTGTGCCGCGCTGAAAGCCGAAACTGGCCGAGCGGCAGGCCATTGGCCGGCCGACAGCCTGCTTCTGACAGCTGGGCATAGCCAGCCGTGATCTTATGGCTGACTCCAGCCACTTGCAGAGAGATCAGCATCCCTGGTTACCAGCTAACCATGGACACTGATCTCCAGACATCCTAACTCTCCCGGGCGCTCTGGGAGTCTCCCGCTCCCGGCCACCAAGGAGAGAAACACTGCTTTTTATTTTTATTTTTTTTTGACACGGCCATAGGAATGCATTGCTAGATTCCTATTGGCTATTTCAATTTGCAATAGCCAATAGCAAACTAGCATTGCACCCGCCCTCTGCTGCAGTTCTCCATCAGGTCCCCATTACCAATTGACAGCAGCAGAGGGCGGGTACAATAGCTAGTTTGCTATTGGCTATTGCAAATTGAAAGAGCCAATAGGAATCTAGCAATGCATTCCTATGGCCAAAATGTTTTCTTTTTTTTTTTCTATTCTGACACGGCTCAGCCGCATTCGGCTATTCACTCACTGCTGTTCGGCATCTATAAGAATAGACCAAACAGCAGCGAGTAGCCTGTCGGAGGTTCGGCTTAGCCGATCCAGATGTTGGATCGGCTGAGTCCAACTCCTTCTGCACTTCAGGTCAGCCGAACATGCTGAGCAAGTTCGGCCGATCCGAAGCCACGCGAAGCCACCCGATGTACGGCTGAAATCAGCCAATATACGGCCGTACCAGCCTGAAGTGAATAGCCAAACTTCGCTTTAGGTCTGTCATTCACTCGGCTGCCTACGGCAGCTTAGTGAATAGACCCCTTAGTGTTCCTCTTACCAAACCCTCATGTCATTATTGTATATTGTAGTATATCACTAGACAAGTATAGACTGATCATCAGTACCCTCTGTGTAGAAATGTTTTCAAACAATAACTTATGTTTTTATATAACTAAAAATAACTTTTATGTCTGAAAATATTTGCTAAAACAATACAATGTAAACAATGGATTCTTTCTCATAAGCCGAAGGACCACTGAAAATGCTTAATCTCTTGGGGTGCATATGCAGCAGGTTGGCAAGCTGTCCTCTAAACTTAGGAAATGAAGATGTTTTTGAACCATTCCAAACAGCCCAGAGAAGGTGTATAATTTTTGCCACCCTAAGCCAAGTATCTTGTGCCCATTTACCTGGTAAACTGACAGGCCTTAGTGTCATACTAACAAGATCACACTGAGGCTACAATTGGAGAAGCTGAATAAGGCTGGCCATACACCTTACAACCTCCACACGACTTTCACTGTGCGATGGTTGTAAGGTCATTAAAATTTTGTATGATCTGCCCATCTTAGACAGGCAGATCGTACTTGCGATCATTGCAAGTCCTCCCTGCCTAGGGGAGGGCTTGCCAATGATTGCAATGCTTAGCGGGCAGTGTGCGATAACCTGCCGATTATCATACGATAATCGCGGGTGATCCCGCGATCGTACGATAATCGTTAGGTGCAGTGGTGTATTTTGATTTTGTGCTGCCCTAGGCAAGACTAAACTCAGGCACCCCCCTCAATCTAAATTTGCTCCACCCCATCCTGTTTAGGACATTTTGCACAACCTGTCAGTCACTATATATAGCACACACGGGGTCTCAGGAGAGCTGTGTGGGGTCTATGGTGGGCTCTGTCGGGTCTCAGGAGGGCTGTGCAGTGTCCCTTTCCCTTCAGTCCCCAGCCTGTTTCTGGAACATCCCGCCATCAGATCACATGCTATGGCCAGCCCCGAGCCACCCGCAGCTTATCCTTCACCTCCTGTACAAAGCCAGCTGGACCACATCTCACTGGGCCCTCCCCTCTACCGGGCAGTTCTCTAATAAGGCAGCTGCTCTTAGAGCCTTGCGGACGCCTAGTTTGCCTCATTAGGCAGCCGCTGCTGCCCGATTCTGTGCCGTCCAGCCTCGGCCCACTGGGCAAGTGCCAAGTATGCCCAAAGGCAAGTGCGGCCCTGTCCGCCTCATTGGTTTGGGGCAGCGTTTTCTGCCGTCCCCCTGGAAAGTGCCGCCCAAGGCAAATGCCTAGTTTGCCTTGCGGTAGATACACCCCTGGTTAGGTGTATGGGCAGCGTGCGACCGCATCTACTGTACTTTCGTCTTCCGAGCACGCCACCTACCCGCCGAAAATCGTACGATTTTCGTCTGGTTTTCCAACGTGCTAGGAAAGTCGTGCGACCATATAGTAGATGCGGTTGCACGCTGCCCATACACCTGCCGATTATTGTATGATCGCGGGATCACCCGCCATTACAATAATCGGCAGGTGTATGGGCACCTTAAAGCTGATGATCAGATTAGGTAAATTATCATCCTGATCTGCTAGTAGTTCAGTTTTAGGTGTACACGCCCAGAGTGGATGAAGTGGAAGCACACAGTACACTATTCCACCAACAAAAAAGCCACAGACAACAATAAGGACCCAGAGAGACTGTATTTGCAGGAAATCTGGAGCCTTTTATGATATTGGAATGTGTTATTTACAGCAGCATGATGTGTGGGTGGCTGTGCACTGCCCTTCAAAGCCATGACCTATGTTGGCTAAGCAGAAATCCGGCCATGCAAACAAAGCTTTTGTAATCGATTTAAGATAAGTACCAGACAAAGATCTGTCTCCTATTACATAAAGCAAACATCAGACAGGGAAGTAACACAGTGCAGCAAATCTTTCATTACCAGCAAACCAGAAGTGTTAGCTGCTCTCTGTGTCTAGCCTATTCTTAAAATTACAATTTTCAGATATCTCTGTAAATGATAGAACCGCCTTTTCCCCTCTGCTCTCTCCCTGGTACTTTTAAGTAGCGCAAAGGGAACTATATTTATTTTCATTATTAATTGATAACAGGCTCTGTCCTACTGTCACCCCCAAGCTTTACAAGTGTCAGAAGCTCCCAGATCGAGCACCACTGCACCTACAATGTCAAAGTAAATAAATGCCTCTATGTAAACATAGCAAATATTACTCAAATTAAAATACACAACAAAGATGTAAAGCAATAAACACATTAAATAATGGTACTTTGAATTATTCCCAGACAGAATCAAAACAGTATTTGTGACATTTTAGGATTTCACTCATTTATTTGTTTTTATATTTAAGGAGGACGTACTGGGATCACTTGGGGAGTTCCTTGAGCCTTTGGTTGGGGAGGTACTTCTCCTTACTCAGGTAAAATGTTCTGTTGGGTCATGATTTGTGTCTACATTCCTCACTCTGTTGTATACAGCTAATATTACACTGCGTCAATGGTACAGTTAGTGGGATTGAGGGACATGTAGCTGGGAATCAAAGAACACTTTCTCATCTGATTGTTCAGATGAAAAATACCACCTAACTACTTTACAGTAAAAGAAAAATGAAAATGTGTCTCATCTCTCTATGTTGTTTGTTTAATGTTGGAAAAAACAAAACAGTATGAACATTCTAAACAATATTCCACTTTAATATTTTTACCTTAGTCTGTTATCTTCTCTTTATTATAGAAAGTCCCTTTGCTTGGTGATGTGGTATGTTTAGTGGTAAGTTTGAAATGGCATTCCATAGTAAATTTGATTGATTTTGCATATGATATATTTCACAAGCTAATAGTCCAGGATTTGCATTGTGGGTATAATCTGCTTTGGGTTTGGCTAAGACATAAAACATAAAACTAGGAAAGTATAATCATTTCTTTAAAGAAGAACTCCAGGTTTTATTAAAATTGATCCTTGCAAGTGCTTGTTTTAGTCTAGGAGGGAAAACAAAGAAGATACACTGACTGGATCCCCGATCCTGCTGCAGTGACTGCTCACCTCTCTCCCCCTCCACTAAGGCTGTGGTATGTCCCTCGGCCCCCTCACATCTAAAGGACATGCATTGGTCCAAAGACAGTCGGAGCTTGGGGAGAAGAAACCGCAGGCACCAGTCTAGCAGCCAGGTGAGACTGATCAGGTGAGTAACAGGAAGGCCGCTTGTTTCAAATTTTAGTGCCGGTGTTCTGTCGAACGCTGACCCAGTATCTGCGCATAGGTACAGACGGGATTAACGAGGAAACCGGCATTTATTTACAAAGTATTCCTTTTATAATGGTTAATTGTGACCATTAATAATATACCATCCATGGCAGTAAATGAAGGATGGAATATTATTAACGGTCAGAATTAACGATTTAAACAAAATACTTTAGGGCCTATTCACGAAGCTGCCGAAAGATCTGGCTGTAGCTTCGGCCGATCCTTCGGCTAGCTTCGGCCCCAGGACCCCTTCGGTTCAGTAGAACCGAAGGGGTGCTGTACAGGCTATTCACAAAAGCCCGTACAGCTCCCGATCATGGCCAAGTGGCTCAGCTGAGCCGAACGCATATGCATCGGCTCGGCTGAGCCGTGCTGAAAGCCGAAGCTTTCTCCCTCGGATCAAAAAAAGTAAATAGAAAATGATTGTGCGGAGCTAGCAGTGACAGCTAGCTCCGCCCAATAGTTTCCTATTGTCCGGTGGCTCTGCTGCTGTGAAAAAAAAAACTCTCCTGGGCGCTTTGGGAGCAATTGTACCCGCCCTCTGCTGATGGACCTGATGGGGAACTGCAGCAGAGGGCGGGTACAATGCTAGTTTACTATTGGCTATTGCAAATTGAAAAAGCCAATAGTAATGTCCCAATGCTTTTCAATGGGAAAATGATTTTCTTTTTTTTTTTCTATTCTGACATCGATCGTGTCAGAATAAAGAAAAAAAGACACAGCAGTGCTTCTCTCCTTGGCGGCCGGGAGGCTCCCGACCGCCAGGGAGAGTTAGCTGTTTGGAGATCACTGTCCCTGGTTAGCAGGTAACCAGAGACACTGATCTCTCTGAAAGGGGCCGGAGCCAGCCATAAGATCACGGCTGGCTCCACCCAGGTGTCAGAAGCAGGCTGTCGGCCAGCCAATGGCCGGCCGCTTTGTCCAGCTTCGGCTTTCAGGACGGCTCAGCCAAGCCGATGCATATGTGTTCGGCTCGACTGAGCCGCTCGGCCATGATCGGGAGCTGTACGGGCTATTGTGAATAGCCCGTACAGCACCCCTTCGGTTCTTCTGAGGCCGAAGCTAGCCGAAGGATCGGCCGAAGCTACGGCCAGATCCTTCGGCAGCTTCATGAATAGACCCTTATTTTTTTTTTAAAGATCCTTCTGTAAAATGCCACTGTCTTGTTCATTTTAGTCATTCTTCCTAATTTTGTATCTCAGGATCATAAATATTTTTTGGTGTTTATTTGTTCTTGTTTCCTAGCTCAATCCTACGGTGAAAATACCTGGTTTAAATCTACTAGGTTAGGTTGGAAACAACTCATACCCCAAACATTCATGTGGTAAGTATGTAAGTTTTTAGTTTTCTCTTCAAGAAAGAAGTACTATGTCTCTTGTGTAATAAAACATTCTTACCTGCCTGTTAGCACACTTCTTTTGAATGTGCAGCTCAGTGTATGAACTTTATGTGCATAATTAATGATCAATACTAAAGATAGTCTGTTGAGTTATACCATGTTTCCCTGTCAGTTCCAGCCTGATACCAGTGTTTGCTTTCTCCACCCAGTATTCTTATGCATAGTATGCCATCAAAGAAAAGCAATGAAACTTAAGGAACTTGTTGTTTTAAGGCCCAGAAGCTGATATAATCATTTACATCTCAGTGCATTAAAACTAGCATCTGCTCCTGCAAGAAAATGTTCTTCCTCTATAATCACTTGCTGTATTAGAGCCAGCTGCTGATATTTCATATCAGCAGTGTGTATTAGAAGCAACAACATATTGTTTTCTGCAAATTATGTGACTATTTAATTTATAGGATCTCACAATTTCTTAAAAAATGTCCTTGAAGTAAAATGTGCACCTATTGTTCTGCTTCAAATTGTCGGATAAGTGCTAGGTACTAAATTGCCCCAAAAAATGATTTTGTGCATGACCACAGCAAAGTTAATACGAATGTCTGCACTATTAAAAATTTAGATGTCCAGTGATGAGGAGTGCAGGAGTAGTGGCGAGCTGATTGGTATAAGCAGCACATGATAGCTCTGCCCTGTTATTTCCAAATAGTTCATGAGTCCTATACTTCCACAATGGTCATCTTTGTGGAATAAAGGCCAACAGACTCTGACACTGAGACATGGAGCCGGTGCAGATTCCAAAAGAAGACAGAAGGCAATTGAGTTCAGAAAGCCCCAAATCCTTCAATCTCTTGGGTGATGCCAGTGCCAAAAGCTCTGTTTCAGCATAAATCAGAGTTGGGTTCTGATGAGGGTTTCATTGATGATGAGAAGATGGATAATGCCTGGGAACAGCTTCAGGGCATGAAGGAGGAGAGGATATCTGAGGATGAAGGGAAGAGAATAAGGTAAAGAAACCCACATAAGAAAAGGGAGGGAAGGCAGAAAGGCCTGCAAAATTCCATAGAGTGAAGAAAGTGACAAAAATCTAATAATGGAGTGGTGGACAGAATAGGGGAACTCCAGCATGGGATGAGTAGTAGGAACAAAGAACAGAGAAGGAAAATGGAGGAGGGTACTAAAGATCAGGGATTTTACTGTTGGATGCCACTGGCCAAGCTTGTCTGGAGCACAAAACATCTGACATCATCGGACTTTTGGTCACCTACACCACCTTCAGCGACAAAAGGCATGGACTTCATTGTCTATTGCCTTCATGAGCAATGACCCAATCAATGAGTTAGTTTGTAGACTGGACAACTGAATTCAATTATCTCAGTTTGCCATACAAATGCTCTGATACCCAGCCTTCACTGTCTTTTCTGGGAAGGTATTTTACTGCAATGGCATCATGACAAAAATTGCTCAAGCTGTTGTCAACAAATATCAGGAAATTGACAATGAAGAGTGCTTTGGATGCATAATTCATGAATTGCCAAAGGAGCAGCTATTCCAGTATTAGCTCATCTGACTATATGGTGCTATATAGCTGAGAGATTTCTTCTCATGATACATACTATATTATCAAACAGTACTCTGCTTGTAAATGCTTTGAAACCACTTTCCAGAGTCACAGCTCTAAATCTTTATACACTATAAAGATCTGTTTGCCAAGTTTCTATGTGCAGACATGAGATATGCATAACTTATTCTGAATTCAATATGTTTATTGATATAGCTATTTTAAATATATTTTACAGGTGCATTGTGGACTTCAAACGTAGCAAATAGGAAAGCATACATGAAAAATACAAAAAAAAAATATAAAATCAAATCATGAAATGTACCCTTTGATTTTTTTCTGATCTCCTTTCATTTCCTTTATATGCACCATTACACTCTTAACTGTATCTTTATTCTCTAATCAATAAACTTCCTTCAAATTAATAAATTGTGTGCGCAGTTGAGTTATTTGTACACAGGATAATAAGAATATGATGTAAAGTATACAGTTCATTATGTGGCATTGCTAACTTCGGCAACTTTCAGGATAAGGTATTGCACTTTAATTTGTCAATGCTACCTGCATCATTTAAACTATCTTGAATTTAAAAACAAAAAATAAAACCTTTCTTTTCTAACATCTCTCATGACATAAACCATTACCAGACATAAATAAATAAGTTAGCAGTATGTAATTCATTTATTGTTTGAGATATCACACATAAAATGATCAAATACTATATAAATATGAGAAAACTTTATATAGTACAAAGAATTGGAATAACTGCTTACAATGTAATATGATATTTAGTATGGATGTCCCGATACCACTTTGTTAAGACCAAGTAGAAGTACTTTCCCTCAGGTACTCGCCGATACCAATTACCAATGTTTTTCTTAAAGGAACATGTGACATTTTTTCTAAAACAATGCAGACGGATTTTATGGCAGTTACTTTATAATATATGAGAAAACGTTATATAGTACAAAGAATTGGAATAACTGCTTACAATGTAATATGATATTTAGTATGGATGTCCCGATACCACTTTGTTAAGACCAAGTAGAAGTACTTTCCCTCAGGTACTCGCCGATACCAATTACCAATGTTTTTCTTAAAGGAACATGTGACATTTTTTCTAAAACAATGCAGACGGATTTTATGGCAGTTACTTTATAATTCTGAAAAAAAAACTAAACCTATTATTGTTGCGCTAAAGAAATGGATAACTCAATCTCCAAACAATCTGGGGGGAATTTATCAAAACTGGAGCAGATGGAATCTGGAGCAGTTGCCCATGGCAACCAATCAGCTTCTCTCTTCACTTTGTTCAGTTAAGATTTGAAAAAGAAAGAGAGAAGCTGATTGGTTGCTGTGCACAGCTGCTCCAGATTTTGCCTGCTCCACTTTTGATAAATCCCCTTCTATGTATCTTCAAAAAGGCAAAACACCACGTGCTCCAATACCACACTCGCTTCTTCCACACCCGAGAATATTCCTGCTCGATAAGGAATAGTGGAGCAGGAATATTCTTGGGTGTAAGAAAAAGGGGGATCATTACACACGGAGCCACAACATTTTAGCCACAACATATAAGGATAGTCTCTGCTGAACGTTCGAACCGGCCATTGTCACTCACATATAAACACGCGTGTCTACACTGTGCAGGGAGTTCCAAGGCCAATCTCTTTGGCTGCCTTGTGGGAGGCGGCACTGTGAGGTCCTGGCAGAATTCAGGCTCCAAGCCCGATCTCTGTGAATAGCTTGTGGGAGGATACTAGTATCGGTATCTGGACATCCCTAATATTTAGAATAATTCTTTTAACTTTTGACTTGTCCAGAGTCCAGAGTGTGCCGCCTTCTGCAGTTCCTGGGAAAATCTTGCCCTGTAATGCCCCAGTGACAGTGCTGTTGAGGATCCAGTAGGATGCTGCACAGCATATTCCTCCCTCCCTCTCCTCCACTGCCAATTATTTGTGGAGGGAGGTAGATGTATGCAGAAAAGAGATTGAGACTGATGTTACACTGTTCTCTTGCACTCTGCTGGAATGATGCTGCACTGGGTACGTCCACAGCAGGGGCATTGCTCAGATTTTAAAAGACCAGGGGCACCCTTAAGCAATGAAAGAAGGAGGAGTGGGTAGTACACATAGCATGCAGTACGGAATGCTGGGTGTAGCCTAATTGCACTGTGGGAGTGGTTTTATAGGACATGGACAAGAACAAGTAAAAACTAAGCCTACTCACTGTATTCACAACACACTTTCCACAGTCCTTGTACCAAAAATATGCTTTAATTATTCTCTCAGAAACGTATAAACATCAGCACAATCGATTTGATACTTTTCTGCACACAGAATATAAACAGAGGGCTAACACTTTGGGGTCTATTCACGTTTAAGTATACTCAATATATAAATTATGTGGTGCAATGAAAAAATCTGAACAATTTAAGTTATTACAATTCATTCCCAATCTGAATTAGTGTATAACTCAATCTCAAAACAATCTGGGGAGAATTTATCAAAACTGGAGCAGATGGAATCTGGAGCAGTTGCCCATGGCAACCAATCAGCTTCTCTCTTCAGTTTGTTCAGTTAAGATTTGAAAATGAAAGAGAGAAGCTGATTGGTTGCTGTGCACAGCTGCTCCAGATTTTGCCTGCTCCACTTTTGATAAATTCCCCTCTATGTATCTTCAAAAAAGGCAAAACACCACGTGCTCCAATACCACACTATGGTGTACGTTTAATAAACCGTGATAAAACTAGCTTTATCACGAGTTAACTTTACTCAGCAGATCTCTTTGTTTTTCTCGGCTGCACAGAGGCTGTTTAATGACCTGCGAAAAGAAAACATATCACACGAAACAGCTGTGAAAGGCTGATACAAACGCACGCATATTACAAGTGATCGGGCGTCTCTACAGATGTCTGAACGCTTGTATGTGAACAGCCATCACTGGCTGTTTACATTCAAAGCTGATTTCCCGTTCGTGCGCGGCCTAGCGGCGGCCACGAGTGGGGCGGCTTAGGACATTTAAAAACTCCCACCCGCATTCCGTCCGCTTAATTACAATGGCCGGACAGCAGGTGGTTAATTATTTCATTCATAAATATTCTGTGTTGATTATGAAATCTAGTTCTATTATTATTAAACAGCATTTTCTAGACTTTTCACTTTGCTAAGGTGAGAAAAGCCTTCTCACTGCTTATCACACTCTTTCACAGTTTATTAAACGTACACCTATGTGTGTAATGATCACTCACTTCTTCCACACCCGTGAATATTCCTGCTCAATAAGGAATTGTGGAGCAGGAATATTCTTTGGTGTGGGAAAAAGGTGTGGGATCATTACACACAGAGTCGCACATAATTCCGCCAGTGCTAGGGCCAGGC
Organism: Nanorana parkeri; assembly: GCF_000935625.1. NCBI lineage: Eukaryota > Metazoa > Chordata > Amphibia > Anura > Dicroglossidae > Nanorana > Nanorana parkeri. Next base: position 189,421 of record NW_017308313.1, on the reverse strand, counting down.
TCTCCTCCGGCGATGCTGGGGCCCGGCCGCCTCCTCGCCTTTCACCGTCGGCCAGAGGCGTAACTAGAAACCTCAGGACCCCGGTGCAAGAAACCATGAAGGGCCCCCTCCCACCAGACAGGGCCCCATGTGTGTTAATCACACATTCCCATGTGAAAAACGCACGTTACCGCACAACACACTGATGATTTGATACAGTAATTTGAATGGCACCCGAAACGCACCTTCAGGCCACATTGGGTTTGACTGCAACACAACGCATGGTAACGCAATACCTCTGCCTTGGGAGGAAATAATATTATTTAGCAAGCGTTTTTTTTAAATATAACCTCCAGGCAGCAATAATAACCCTGTCTTCCCTGCAGCAATAATAAAGTATTATTGCTGCAGGGAAGGGGGTAATATTTATTGTTGCCTGGGGAGAATTGGTAATAATCAGGAGTTAATAAAAAAAAAACCCCAGGCAGCAATAATAATCACCCCCCTTCCCTGCAGCAATAATAAATGATCCTTGGGGTAGATTAATACTGCAGCCTGGGCAGAATTCCAATAATTATTTGAAAATGTCAGTATCTGCTTTTTACTGTTTTTCCTCTCACCTGTTCCAGCTCCCAAGCTTCTCCCCTACCTGTATCACTCTGGACGCTGAGGCGAATTGATATCCTCAACACAGAAACTATGCTGTGCAGGCCAGCATTAAAAGTTAATTGCCGGCTGCCAAAGCGCTCGGCATTCCTCCGCGGCAGCCGAAAATGGTAAAATACTATACTATATCAATAATAATTGGACTGGGACCAGCTGCTGCTCGTGTTGTACCGGCGCGAGCTCTCCTCCTTTCTGGGCCCCCGCACACGCGACCCTGGTAGTTCCGCCAGTGCCGTCTGCCGATGCTCATGTAAGGGTCCCGGGCGGGCACCCCCAGGCTGCCCGGGCCCCTTACATGAGTATCAGCCATACCCCCCTGATGGCGGGCCTGCAAGTACCCCTTACTCATTGACGAGGGGGTAGCATCTGGGTGCCCCCTTAATTAAAGGGGTACCCAATGAAAATAAGCCCCCTTGCCCGCAGACCTCCATAACCACCGGGTCAGGGTTGTGGGGAAGAGGCCCTTGTCCCTATCGGCATGGGGACACCCTCCCAAGGTCGAGGGCACGTGACCTGGTAAGGGGTGGGGGGGGCTTGATCGTCCCCCCTTTCCTGCGGGGCCAGTGCTCGGATCAAGGGTCTGGTAGGACTGTTAGAGGGGACCCCATGTTTTTTCCCCTATTTTCCCCCTTAAAATTCCTACTAGACCTAAAGGGCCTGGTATGGATTTTAGGGGGAACCCCAGACACTTTTTTTTTGTTTTAACTTAGGGGGGTCCCTCCTAACAATCCTACCAGACCTAAAGGGTCTGGTATCAATGGGGGGGGGGAGGGAACCTCACACTTTTTTCCCCCCTCTTCTGCAGACTGTAAAAAAAGGGTATCTTTCTCAAATGCCGCTTTGCTGCAATGAACGAACGAAAGGAAGACGAAATTAAATTTCGACCGGACTACCGTTAACGAATTTGTCGGAATCCCGAAACGAATTCGATTTCGGACCCGAATCCCAAAAAACGAAATAACGCAAAATCCAAATCAAAACGAAACTAAACACATTTTTGCCAGTGCACATGCCTAATTATCAGTACATGATTTATGTGCCATAATTATCTGGACCCTAGGAATTCTTAATGAAGGTGAAATGGTAAAACAGGAAAAGTAACCATTGTTTTGGACAAAAACTAGAGCTGCATTGCCCTGGGCAAAGTACTCAATGAACAGTTGCAAATAAGAAACAAGAATGACAACACGTATTCCACACTTCCAGCATACCCTAAGACCTTCTCCTCACTCAAAGCCCATCCCCAAGGACACCTTACTGGAATGTAGTTTGATCTTCCATTGGCATAGTTCAAAAGTTCATGCAGGTAAAGGATGGTGAATCTTGTAGCAAAGTCAATGCAGGCATAGGATGATAAAATCCAAAACAAGATGAAGTCAAGTAAAGAGCAATCTTGCATCCACACCAATGTTGATAATCTTTATGGGCACTTTAATGACAGGTATGGTACCAGCTGATTGGCGGAAAGCAAATGTGGTACCAATGTACAAAAAGGGGAAACGAAGTACACTCTAGGCCAATCGGCTTAACATTACTAGTGTGTAAAATATTTGAAGGAATAATAAGGGACTATATGCAGGAATGTGCCTATGAAAATGGTATAATAAGTGGCAACCAACATGGCTTCATGGAGAACCATTCTTGTCAGACCAATCTATTAACATGCTGTGAGGAAGTCCATATTTATTTAGACAGAGGAAGACTAGTAGACGTGGTGTATCTTGACTTTGCTAAAGCATTTGATAAAGTACCCCACAAATGTTTAATTCACAAATTATCAGTTTCAATGAAATTGTATGGCTTCCTCCAGACTCCGCCGGAATGCTGGACCGTCCGCACGCACTCAGATGGGCACAGTTCCTTGCGGCCGCTTGGAAAAGCTGTGCGCCCGCGACTGCAAAGAACTGTGCCCGTCTGAGCTGTCTCTGTGCTAACTGCCTCCAGCTCCGGAGCCTCAGAGTGATCACTCCGCCGCTGCACTGTGGATGGGCGGAGTGATCTCTGTGAGACCTCGGAGTGAAGAGGCATCTGCAGTGCCCTGTTCTCCCGCCTTGAGTTGTATAGTGGCTCGGTGGGAGGCGGGGCGTCTTCCGAGTCCCGTGCTGAGCAGGCTGCGGCGCTATGTGAGCAGGTAAGAAGGGTGTGTAGCATATTCATGGAATTGCATGCGGTACCCTTATTAACTAAAATAAACACAACAAACAACAATTTTTTGGAAAACAAATGGCCGCGGCACTTTTATTGGTTTAAAACTTAGATGAATTAATCAAACCGTTAAGAACTTTAAAACCAAAACGTAGATTGCTTAGTCATAAAAACTCAAGCAATATCAAATTAATTTACCAAACTTAAAGTCCCCATCCGCCTGGATTGTCCTGGTAGCGCCCTGGAACCTTCCAGAAGCCCCACGAGCAGTGGATTTCACGCCTCAGGAAACTCGCAGGCGAGTCTTAAAGGGGAATTGTACCTAAATTGTGAGGTAATTTTTTTTTTAAATTATATTCCCTATGTCTATAAGAAAAACCGCCGATGAGCGGCATACATTTTTCCATTGCCCTATTGATGCGTTTCCGTATTTTTTCAGCTGGCTTTGCCAAAGGGGATAACAACCAAGCCAAGCGAGGCACCATCTCAGAGAATATTATCACATGTAACCCCCTCGGTGGGGTGAAGCGGTGGAGTCGAGCAGTGGATTCAGTCCCCTTTTTTGCTGGGTTCGGTCGCTCTCTTGCTGGGTAGTGTGGATGGGGACACAAGGGTAGAAAAACCAGTGGGTGAGGTCAATAGGTATGCAAAGGAGGGGTGGACTTCTGAAACTCACCGTTGGGATAGCGAAGGCAGGATGTCAGCGACGATGGTATGGTCGGTGTGGTGCCAGGGTGGTGGTGGAATGATCCTCTAGGCGGCTGTTGTTCCCGGGGTCCTGATGGAAGATTCTGGTGGCCGGAGCTGCAGGGTGATGTGGTGCCGACGAGAAGGCCGGGGGACGACCGGTACTCTGACTGGGAGGCCGTGGGGTGATGTTCCCAGTGGTGGTTACAGTGACCGGGGCAGGATGCGGTGCCGACCTGAGAACCGAGAGGCAGAGGAGCTGCCGGGGTGTCACAGCGAGCGGCTGTTGCCGGAAGTGGTGTCTGTGGGGAGGTTATGTCTCCAATGACCAATGAGAGCGGAGGTGGCGTCACAATGTGGATGGTGAGATTAGTGTGGCGAGAGCCGTGTGTGACAGAAGGTTGTCAGATGCTGCGGTGGACCGGGTGGTGGAGCGTGGTGTCCAAGAGCGGATGCCCACACCGTGCCCGTGCTGAGAAGCAATGTTCGGAACACTCATCAATGTTCAGGTCGTGGGAAGTTTGAAGCTGGTGACGCGTTTCGAAGGGTAACCCTTCTTTTTCAAGCAGGAGTGCAGCCGTCCCTGCACACCGGCTTGAAAAAGAAGGGTTACCCTTCGAAACACCAGCAAGCTGGTGTGCAGCCGTCCCTGCACACCGGCTTGAACCCCGGGAACAACAGCCGCCAAGAGGATCATTCCACCACCACCCTGGCACCACACTGACCATACCATCGTCGCTGACATCCTGCCTGCGCTATCCCAACGGTGAGTTTCAGAAGTCCACCCCTCCTTTGCATACCTATTGACCTCACCCGATGGTTTTTCTACCCTTGTGTCCCCATCCGCACTACCCAGCAAGAGAGCGACCGAACCCAGCAAAGAAGGGGACTGAATCCACCGCTCTACTCCACCGCTTCACCCCACCGAGGGGGTTACATGTGAACGCTCACCCAGCCATAGGTGAGTCCACTACTTTCTTTCCAGCTACACCCAACCACATTTATTGCGCCAGGTAGTGGTGCTTCCGTTTTTTCCAATTTTGTTTTTCACAGAGAATATTAACACTACCTGCGGGTATGTATTACGTAAACGATGCAAATCTGCTTTCATTTTAAAAAGCAGATCCAGTGTGTGAAACTTAATTAAATCAATACCTCCTAAATGTAAAATCAGAATATCTGGCGCTGGCCATATTTGGAATAAACCGGATAGCGTATCAAACAGATTTTCCCAACTCATGCCCCTGGTACCTTTCCAACAAACTCTAAACTTTAAATAATCCATATTCAAGTTCTTTGTATACACACGCTGCAAGGCACGCCTGTGTGCCCAAAATACGTAAGAGTGTCCAACGATCCAGACCACCCTTCTTACACCTGAAATTAAATAGACAAGTTAGGTCTAACATAACGTTTAAAACAACTAGAATCCCACCTCCCAATCCTTTTAATTACAGAATCATCTAAACCCAACTTTGCAGCTTCAGTGGAGGCCCCAATGAATGGGACAAAAAACAGAAATGTTCTATGTGCAAGAAAGACAAACAAGGGGATCGATCCAGATGGATCAAAAAATTTCCAGGGAAAGAAGGCCTTATTGACACAAATCGTTTAACTGTGACCACGGGACAAATCAAACTGTCCGGACAAGCATTTAAATGTAAGTGTTTACCTATGCCCAGGGGTCGGTCTTAGATTTGCTGATATTGATAACTACTGCCGTATCCTGAATAAAAATATCTTGAAACATTAAACCCGATCCACCTTTTTTATTGTTTGGGACTAATTCTGACATCCTGAGGGCCGCAAAAAACATTAAAACAAATGCTGTATGAAACAAAAGATCTTCATAAGGGGATGAACATACTTACATAATACAATGACATATGTTTCTAAGAATATCAGTAGAAATGGGGCGCCTATCATCTGGAATTACCGTTGCTCTGCGAAAACCCTTTAACGCCTGCTGAACTGAAAAATACTTAGAACGAGGCAAAAAATTATGTAATTTAAAGAAAAACGAAATCCCTGTAAGAAAAGTGTAAGAAAAAACCTCATCAATTAAATAGCTCATGAATGCCAATATCGTTTGTTCAGAAGGGGTGAATGGGGCACCCATCTTTCTGAGAAAAGCTAGCCATCTCTCCCAAGCCACTGTATAGTCAGTGCGCGTTTTTGGAGCCAATGAACTACAAATGGCTGCAGAAATTACATTTAAATTAGTTCCCATAAATGAGCGGGGCATATGCAGCCTTCCATATCCGCTTCCGGCAACAGACTTCTGAAACGCTCCATCTGGAAACGGGAAAGAGAATCTGCCACATTATTAAATTTTCCTGGTAAATATTTTGCTTTAACCCAGATATTGAGATTTAGACACTGAAAAACAAAATAGCGCAATAACTTAATAACAAACGGAGACTTAGAAGACAGGCAGTTCACAGCATAAATGACTCCTTTATTATCTGAATGTAACAAAATCCTCTTATTTGCAAATTGCACTCCCCACAACTCCAGAGCGACTACTACTGGGAAAAAATCTAAAAGTACGATGTTCTTTTCTGCTTTCTCTCTGTTCCAAGACATTGGCCAGATACCATTGCACCAACGGGTACCGAAAACTGCAGCAAAACCAATGGATGCTGCAGCGTCCGTAAATAAATTAATATCTTCTGCTGCTATAAAATCGCTTTGCCAAAAAGATCGCCCATTAAATGACACTAAGAAATTTGACCAGACCATCAAATCGTCTTTCAAGTCTACTGTCAACCGATTATGCGAAAACGGTGACTTGTAACCTGCCATAGCCTGAGCTAATCGCCTAGAAAAAACCCGACCTACCGGTATTGAGGCAAAAGGCCTAACAGGAATTGTAACTCTCGCAGTAACACCTTCTTTTTTCCCAACATATCAGAAATTATCCTTGTTGCTTTTGAATTTTTTTCTATGGGTAAATAAAACTCACAGGAAACCGTGTTAATCTGAATACCCAAAAACGTTATACATGTCATAGGGAAAACAGATTTCTCCTCTGCCAATGGAATTCCGCAATATGCACTAATAGAACAAAACAACTGAAACAAATTAGAACAAACTGCGGAATTTGCCGGACCTATGAATAAAAAATCATCTAAATAATGGATTGCATTGTCAAGGCCAGATTCAAAGCATAAAACCCATTCTAAAAATGTAGAAAAAGACTCAAAATAAAAAACAAGAAAGGGAGCAACCCATGGGAAGACACTTATCAAAGAAAAAAGCTTGGTCAAAATAAAAACCTAAGGAATTAAAAGCTTCTGGGTGTATGGGTAAGAGGCAAAATGCTGATTTGATGTCGGCCTTCGCTAATAATGCCCCTTTGCCGAAACTTCTTATTTTTGACAGGGCAGAGTCAAAAGACGCATATGCAACCGCTGTAACTGCTGGGTCTATCTCATCATTTAACGAATCCCCTTTGGGAAAAGACAAATGATGTATCAGCCTAAAGGAATTTGGTTCCTTTTTAGGCACTAAACCTAATGGGGAAATCCTAAATTTTTTTAAAAGGAGGCGCTGAAAAAGGGCCAGCTACTCTACCTGCAGCTATTTCTCTTAGAATCTTGTCCTTAACTATATTAGGATGTTGGTTAACAGATTTTAAATTATTCACAACCTCACAACCTGAACCCTGGAACACCGTGATCTTAAAGCCAAAGGCAAAACCATCAATTAATAGCTGAGCTATCCCCTGATTCCATGGAAGCATTTTTTTCCAGCCTCACTGCCATGCAGGCTTTTTGAAAAAATATCCCTTTGTGTTACTGTAGCACTAGCCTGTTTTTTAAAACACCTTGAAAATGGGTGTAAACCTGCACAAAAGGAACATTCATGTTTGTACTTACATGAATTTGCCCATTTGCAATGTGTTTCATTAAACGAAAAACATACCCCTTTACGCAAACCCTGAAGTAGGGGCCGAGGTAGGTGGCTGCCTAATTGCAGGCTTTTGTGGAACGATTAAATTCAACTACAAACCCACATCCTTCATCCCCCACTGCAAAGAAGCATAAACCGCTTTCTTTTGATGAAAAGATTCATCGTAGTAAAACCAACCTAGCCCACCAACATTTTTATAAGCTTTTAAAATTATTTCAACATGTTGAAATAATCCGCTGCTTTGATCTGGAAATGTATTACTTAAAATACTCCCAAAAATACAGAAAGCCTGCAACCAATTATTAAAAGTGTGCCACTGGTCTGCTTCTGTCTTCCTCAGTCTTGTCTTTTTCAGACCTAATAAAAATCCTTTGCTGACGGCAGCAATGACAAAATGTCAATAAACTCTCCTTTAATATTTTTATCTTTCAATGAGGAAGACAGGTGCATACCGATAGGCGAAATCTCACAAGGTAATGGAGTTCTATATGAATTTTCAGGTACATTAAGAGTAACAGGAACAGAAGTAACATTAGAGACAGGAGAAGAAACAACATTAACTGTATTTTCATCTATGGACGGAGCCCATACCATTGTGGCCGGTGAAGAAACAGTAAATATATCCGCAATTCTGGAGAGGGAAGCGATTAAATTAGATAAAACAGCTTGTTGATTCAACTCACCCCCCCGAACTGACACCGGATGTATGCTGTTGTGTATCTGCACCAACCACTGGAATTGGCTGTGTAACATTTGATTGTAGCTGTAGTGAGTTTGGGGCTGTTGGAGGATGCAGTGCTGGAAAGCCCCCTGCGGTGACCTCTTGTAAATCAGCTGCTGTTATGAAGGCGTAAATGTTCTGTAGTGGGTAGCGGCTGGCAGCTGATCCCCCCCCCCTCTCATCTCTCCTCTGTCACGGGCCTCGTCTCCCTGGCCACCTCCTCGTTAGGCTGCGTTTGTGTGTATGTGGTACATATTCGTTGCCATGGGGTTGCTCGTTGCCTAGGGGGTGCTTGTTGCCTAGGGGAAGAATGTCCCTTCTGCAAAAATGGCCGCCGGCATCTGCGCACGCGCCTACCTTTTCTCTCTCTCTCTTTTCTCTCTCTCTCTCTCTCTTCTCTCGCTCTCTCTCTCTTCCCTCTCTCTTTTCTTTTCATTCACAAGTAGCCTAGAAAGATTGGGTCATCATTTGCGAAATGATGAGGGAATTTGTCACAGACTGTCTGTGTGTTGCATATAACAGCCAATCAGAATTTTCTAGAACAATTTGGGGAAAAAGGATTGGGATGATTTGACTGGCTGATGTGAAATCTCATAGTCTATCTTGAAAGTCTTTCAGAAGTGATGCTCGCTGATTTTTAGGAGGAAAGATAGCTTTGGATAATGCACACTGTGCTACACAATAATTAAATAATACATATTTGGCAGTAGACATGTGCACTGCCCAAAAATTTGTTTAGTTTCGTTTTAAATTCAGATTTGTGTTATTTCGTTTTTCGGGATTCGGGTGTGAAAGTCAATTCGGATTCGGAATTCGGATTCGGACGAAATTCGGTACTGGTAGTTCGAACGTTCGTTTTGTTTTCTGTTCTTATTCGTTTCTTGTTCGTTTCTTATTCGTTTCTTATTCGTTCGTTCGCAGCAAAGTGACATTTGAGGGGGAAAAAATATGTTTCTCCTTCTCTAATGTCACTTTGCTCCAACGAACGAAACGAATAAGAAACGAATAAGAACAGAAAACAAAACGAACGTTCGAACTACCGCTACCTAATTTAAAATGGAAATTCGGATTCGTTTGCATTCGTTATGTCTGTAATTCGGAATTCGGATACATCCGAATGTCCGAAAATTCGGCCGAATTTCGATTCGGAACAAAACGAATCACACATGTCTATTTGGCAGCTTTAGGAAAGCCTGGATCCTCTGGTTGTCAAGGAACTACAAGTCAAAGCATGTCTGCCAGCAAGGCAGGCATGCTGATACTTTGTTTTACTGTATTATACTGTGTGTGTGTATATATATATATATACATATAAAGGTATATATATATATAAGGCGTCCACAAGGTTTAGGAGTGTGTCTATGGGAATGTTTGACCATTCTTACAGAAGCGCATTTGTGAGCTCAGGTACTGATGATAGACGAGAAGGCCGCGCTCGCAGTCTCCACTCTAATTCATCCCAAAGGTGTTCTATCGGGTTGAGGTCAGGACTCTGCGCAGGCCAGTCAACTTCCTTCACCCCAAATTTGCTAATCCATGTCTTTATGGACCTTGCTTTCTGCACTGGAGTGCAAGTCATGTTGGAACAGGAAGGGGCCATCACCAAACTGTTCCCACAAAGTTGGGAGCATGAAATTGTCCAAAATGTCTTGGTATGCTGATGCCTTAGGAGTTCCCTTCACTGGAACTTAGGGGCCAAGCCCAACCCCTGATAAACAACCCCACACCATAATCCCCCCTCCACCAAATTTTACACTTGGCACAATGCAGTCAGGCAAGTACCGTTCTCCTGGCAACCGCCAAACCCAGACATGTAAATCGGATTGCCAGACAGAGAAGCGTGATTCGTCACTCCAGAGAACACGTCTCCACTTCTCTAGAGTCCAGTGGCGGTGTGCTTTACACCACTGCATCCGACGCTTTGCATTGCACTTGGTGATGTAAGGCTTGGATGCAGCTGCTCAGCCATGGAAACCCATTCCATGAAGCTCTTTCTGCACTGTTGTTGTGCCAATCTGAAGGCCACACAAAGTTTGGAGGTCTGTAGCTATTGACTCTGCAGACAGTTGGCGACTTCTGTGCACTGCGTGCTTCAGCATGCGCTGACCCCGCTCTGTGATTTTACATGGCCTACCACTTTGTGGCTGAGTTGCTGTTGTTCCCAGTTGCTTCCACTTTGTTGACCGTAGAATATTTAGTAGCAATGAAATTTCATGGAACATGAATCCATTGGAGGGGTGTCCCAATACCTTTGGCAATATAGTATATATATAGATATATATATCTATAGATAAATATATATCTATAGATATATATATGTGATTTTATAAGACTGAGCAATTACAGTGCCCCTCCTGAGACCTTCCTCACCTCCCTTGGGACCCTCTGCACCCCCCTTGAGACCCTTTGCACTGCCTTGAGACCCTTTACACCCCTCTTGAGAACCTCTGCACCCCTCCTGAGACCTTCCACACCCCTCCTGAGACTCTCTGCACCCCTCCTGAGACCCTCTGCTCCTATGCTGAGACCTTCCGCACCCCTCCTGAAACCTTCGGCACTCCTCCTGAGACCTTCCGCACCCCTCCTGAAACCCCCTGCACCCCTCCTGAGACCTTCCGCACCCCTCCTGGGACTTTCCGCACCCCTCCTGAGACCTTCCATAGCCCTCCTGGGACCTTTCGCACCCCTCCTGAGACCTTCCTTAGCCCTCCTGATATCTTCTGCACCCCCCTGGGACCTTCCGCACCCCTCCTGGGACCTTCCGCACCCCACCTGAGACCTTCCGCACCCCTCCTGAAACCCCCTGCACCCCTCCTGAGACTTTCCACATCCCTCCTGGGACTTTCCGTACCTCTCCTGATACCTTCCGCACCCCTCCTGAGACCTGTCATAGCCCTCCTGGGACCTTCCGCACCCCTCCTGAGACCTTCTGCACCCCTCCTGAGGCCTGCCGTAGCCCTCCTGGGACCTTCCACACCCCTCCTGGGACCTTCTGTACCCCTCCTGAGACCTTCTGCACCCTCCTGAGACCTTCCGCATCCCCTCCTGAGACCTTCCGCACCCCTCCTGAGACCTCCCATAGCCCTCCTGGGACCTTCCACCCCCCTCCTGGGACCTTCTGCACACCTCCTGAAACCTTCCGCACCCCTCCTGAGACCCTCTGCACCCCTCCTGAGAGCTCCCATAGCCCTCCTGGGACCTTTTGCACACCTCCTGAAACCTTCCGCACCCCTCCTGAGACCCTCTGCACCCCTCCTGAGACCCACTGCACCGCTCCTGAGACCTTCCGCAGCCCTCCCGGGACCTTCCGTAGCCCTCCCGGGACCTTCTGTAGCCCTCCTGGGACCTTCCGTACCCCTCATGAGACCTTCTGTACCCCTCCTGAGACCTTCCGTAGCCCTCCTGGGACCTTCCGCACCCCTCCTGGGACTTTCCGCACCCCTTCTGAGACCCTCTGCAGCCCTCCTGAGACCTTCTTTACCCCTCCTGAGACCTTCTGCACCCCTCCTGAAACCTTCTGCACCCTTCCTGAGACCCTCTGCACCTCTCCTGAGACCCTGTGCTCCCATGTGCTCCCATGCTGAGACCTTCTGCACCCCTCCGGAGACCTGCTGCACCCCTCCTGACACCCTCGTCACCCCTCCTGAGACCTTCCGCAACACTCCTGAGACCCTGTGCTCCCATGCTGAGACCCTGTGCTCCCATGCTGAGACCTTTCACACCTCTCATGAGATTTTCTGCACCCCTCCTGAGACCCTCTGCCCGAGACATCAGGCCGGCACCCCGGAACAGGGTGGAAGCACAGAGTATGTAGAACATTCATATAGTATTATTCTGCATTGATGTATACTGTATTGCTGTGATTTGTAGTTCTCAATAGCTGATGGTATTGTTCTGCATTGCTATATAATGTATTCCTGGAAATAATTGTCCTCTATAGCTGATAGTATTCTGCATTGCTGTATAATTTAATTTGTATGTTTTATTGTTTTATTTTTTCTACAAATCTGTCTTTAACACTCAAACTTGGCAATTTTTATGGGTTTTTTTTTTGGTGGGGTCAAGTAGCTGGTCTTGCCTAGGGCGCAAATTAGACTAGCACCGGCCCTGCCTGTCACCCGTACACAAGACTCAAAAACCGGACTGCCCGGGTGAATCCCTGACAGGTGGCAACCCTATATATACTAAATGTATGATTTAAAGCATTGTGTTAAAACTCAAAACTACTCAGATAATAAAACTACATGCTGCATTCATCCTTCCAGAAGACTTTTTTTTAAAACACACCGGGAGTTTCAGGCTCTCCATATTCTTCATACTTTATTTTCGTGACCCCGCTCCTCCTGGGCCTGATGACATCACCAACTCCTACCTACGCGTTGCGTCATACGACTTACATACAATGATTTTAATGTATAATGAATAACATTGTCACCGTATTACAGGAAGTGAAAAATCATATCTACTGGCAGGATCAGCAGTTAAAAAACAACCTTGTTGCTTAGAAAAAAATGACTGCTGGGTTAATGTTATTGAGAGACAGCAGCATACAGTATATGTGATTTTTGCTTTTGCCTATAGATTCAGTTTAAGTGATCAAGAGGCAGTTTAATCTTAAAAAGGCTTTAGATATGGCCCCTAATCTCTCCTAAATAGACTCTGTCACTGGGGGAAAGGGTGGTAAACTGCTACAGGTATGAAATGCAGTCACACATCAGTAGCAGTCACGGTCTCTATGAGAAAATCTCCAACAGATTATCGTATGACATTTCATTCATGTGTCAGCTTCAGCAACCCTGTGTATAGAAAATCTGCCAAAGAAAAGACTTTTCACATATGAGGATGAGGATGAAAATTACTAGGGCTGTGAAAATTAAAGATTAATTTGTCGATTAATCGTTAAACATTTTGATCGATTAAAATTATTTTCGACGTCACCTGGAGTCCGGTGACGTCGATGTCCGTGACGGCTAACAAAGGGAAGGGGGAGGAGTCCGGTGACGTCGATGTCCGTGATGTCACCGGGCTCCTCCCCCCTGCGTTAGCCGACGCAGCCACTAGGGCCGGTGAGTTTGCCCAAGAAACTTTCTGCACGAGCGCCAGCCAAGGCATTGGCCTATACACATACAGAACAGCAATGAAGTAATAAAATGAACTAGGATCACACTAATCCAGCACGTTATTATTCTGAGTTGCCCCACTCAAGCGGCGGCCATATTGAGTGGGGCACGTGAGATTAATAACATGCTGAATTAGTGTGATCCTAGTTCATTTTATTACTTCATTGTTGTGCTGTATGTGTATAGGGCAATGTAGTTGGATCTGTATGTGCGTTATAATTAATCGAAATGGATCGATTAAAAAAAATTAGATTAATTGAACACAAAACTTTTAATCATTACCAGCCCTAAAAATTACCTTTTTTTCTTCATGGTGATCATGGTAAATGGCCAAACTGAATAATGTGTGTTATTCCCAGGCTTCCAGGGAATCACCACTTTTAAACTGGGTAAATAGGAATTGAGATCTGGCCAATCAGCTGCAAGCACTGTTCAGGTAATCTGCCAGTGGTGAGCGCCCCTGTCAGAATACAAAGGACACAGTGACAGATTTATTCATTCACTGCTTGTTTGTGATGGAGGAATCTGTCAGAATTTTTTCATTCAGCCTCACAGGCTAAGCAAAAAAGATCCATCACTCTCATTGAATTTATGTCAGAAGTTTCAAACTAAGATGCATGTAATTCATGTGTGACTCATGTGTGATATACCCATTTTGATTTTCTTCTGCCTGTGGCTATGTTGTTGTAGTGTTAGTATGCAGTTGATGAATAAACCAGGATTGGACCCCTCAGGCTAAAATTATGATTAAAACTACTACTCAACATGGGCTAAAGTAGTTTGTAATATAGTAATAAATAAATAAATATAGGAAGTTAGACCTTTTTGGCAGAGCTAAAATTGGATCATTCAGGATTACATTCTCTGAATCTGCACTTAACAAGGTTTTCATATGACCTGGAAGTTGTTGTTTTTTTCTTTCCTTCCACAAACCTTCCATTTTATTGTAAAATGTGTCCATTTATTTTGCCATCTGTATAACAATGGAAACTTTCTCTTTGTTAAAGTCTGATGCAACAGTAGCTCTTGAGCATCTCTGCCAGCACCTCTCCAGGATGCTTACTTGCCATTGCTGCCAAATGCATCCTGATTGTAGTAGCCTCCACGTCTTTCATGTTCTACCAAGACCTTCTTTCTCATATTTTTTAATTAACATTTTGTGTACAGAACATTTATTAAAATAAACACTGTAGGCGTTTTTCATTTTATTTGCACATAATAAAAAAGGCCACATCTGAATGAGGTTTTTCTCAGCAGGTCCAATTTCCTTTACAGCACACCTTGTGATATGTATACTCTAAAGTTTATTATAATATATGTAAACTATTCATTAAAATCTCATATTAGCTTTAACATGCTAATGTATTCAAACAAAAGTGATTATTTCCCTTTCATGAAAAAATCTGCATGAGAAGGCCACAGGAAAACCAACACTTTGGGAGGGTCGATCTTCTAGGTTCTCACAGTTCCCCTTGGGTCCTTTTGCTGACCTCCACATAATTACAGGACACAGTAAAAGGAATAAGGATCAGGGCTACCATGGGTTTATGGTGATTCCTGCATATTACAGGTTTGTTTATCCTGCAAAATAATATGAGAATTTGCCTGTGAAGGTTCTCATTAATCCAGGTCATGGTATATCTGTAGAAAAATTATCAAAGCAACTACACTTGCTGTATTTTTCTTTTGCTGGTCATCACACTAACTTTCTCAATTCAGAACCTGATTTATTTTTTACAGATATAATATGATAAATTGCCTGTTTGTAATGATGAGGCATTTATTTTGTCATCTGTATACAATGGAAACTTTCTCTTTGTTAAAGTCTGATGCAACAGCAGTAGCGTTTGAGCATTTCTGCCAGCACCTCTCCAGGATGCTTACTTGCGATTGCTGCCAAATGCATCCTGATTGTAGTAGCCTCCACAACTTTCATGTTCTACCAAGACCTTCTTCCTCATCTTTTTCATTAGCATTTTGTGTACAGCTTTTTTGTATACCTAGAGATTGTCTATAGTTTTTTTTCTATCAGCCTATGGTCAGATGGAAAAAGTGCAACAGATTCCACTATCTACGCTAAACTGTGTGGATGAAGCAATCTCCCACTGGGCCAAGCCTCAGTATCTTGTTAGTCAGTCCTGCTGGCTGTCAAAATACATGAACAATCTGATTGGATGCAGGCATTGTTCAGGTATTTTAAGAGGCAACCGGGCCGACTAGCAAGATACTGAAGCGTGGCCCAACGGGAGATTCTTCCATCGACACAGTTAAGCGTAGATGGAGGAATCTGTTGCACTTTTTTCATCTGACCACAGGCTGATAGAAAAAAATCTATAGAAAATCTATAGGTGCATGGTCAGCTTAAGTTTCTATGCAGTGCAATATTTTGTTATATTGTATTAAAGTGTAGTCTCTTTATTGGGGTTTTCAAATTAATTTTATTCCACAAACACATAGAGGGTTATTCACAAAGCTGTCGAAGGGCTCAGGCGGTCGAAGCTAGCCAAAGGATCAGCCGGAGCTACGGCTGATCCTTCGGCTAGCTTTGTGAATAACCCCCATATTATATATTGTCTGCTGTGTACACTTGTTGCTGACACTGGCAAAGCTGCCCTTTATTTGCAGTATGTCACCGCATACTTGTGCAGTAAAGTAGTGTGCACCATAGATACATATATACACCCGTATACTTACACTCACATAGACAGTCCTAGGTAAGTACAGAGTCACTTACCTCTCTGGGCAGATAATTTACTGACATGGCTGGCTCTCCTGGCTGCAGCCTCTTCAGCTTCAGTGTGGGTCGTTCAGGGCTGGGAACATCATAGCAATTACCACATCCAGTCCTACTGATATAATTAAGCACTTGGCTGGTGGGAATTGGAATAGTGGTGTGCAATGCTGATCATGGCTGTGTAAAGAATGCAGGGTAGTATGTTGTACATCAGAACTATCCATATCATTTTCTTTATTATATTGTATAGTATTCAATACAAATGTTCTGCACAGTAAAAAAAAACAAAAAAACAGAAATTAATTTAGGTTGAATCAAAAAGGAAAGTGCAAAGACAAATGGTGTAGCCTCATGTATAAAGTTGTTAGCATTCAATAACATTTTACACAACAAAAAATATATAAAAAGCCATGATGTGCAGAAGGATGAGATGGGAGGGAGCAAAAATAAAAAGTAATGATGTCTTTAATCTTTGCCCTTAATCTTGGCAAGCACTGCTTGTTTTCTTAACTGTTGCCAAAAGATCTGATTGGATGTTTCATCATCATGAAATATTTTTGGTGTTTAGGTGTGTTACTATAGCCAATATATCTGGGACGTGCGGTAAGGGCTTTTTCTCCATTCATACCGGCTTCTATCAGGTTACACAGCAGGGAAAGCCTCCCCGCTATGTAAGGAATGCCTCACCTAGCACAGACCTTACTGCATGTCACTGCAATATAATGATTTTTAATAAGCACATATTGAAAACCCACAATTACCTACCATCTGGGTTAATTCTAAGTTTGAGAAAGAAGCTGAGCTTCCTGCATTCAAATGCTAATTAACTTGTCTAAGCCTTCATTGACATACAGTGTTTGCGTTTTCCGAGTGGAAGACCGCACAGCACGCAAATGCTAAAATCTTTAAACTGCACGGATTCCGCTCATTTGTGGCTATTATGATAGCCGCAAACGTGCGGAATCCATCCCTGAAATCGCGCTTGTACTATTTTGTGGGATGCACGGCTTTGTACCGCATGGCCGCCGCAAAAGTCTGAACAATGCACATTTAAGTGCATTGTTTTTTGTGTTTAGAGAGGTTCCACGCATATTCGTACACCTGAATACGTGTGGACAACCGCTCCTGTGTGAATGGAGCCTCGCTGTTCGAAAAGGACGGTGAAATAGGAAGTGATGTTGGTAAGAAATTGGGGAGGGAGGAAATAAGATCACCAGCCATATGTTGGGGACACTCTGTGCTCTGTGTGTTGCTTCTGATAGGAACACAGTCTCAGGAACTAAACATAGGTAGAAAGAGAAGAGGACAGAAGAAGAGAGCCCATAGGGTATTGTAATTTGCTTAATTGTGGTCGAATGGCAAAAAAAGAAGTGGTAGAAATGGTGAACTTGCATTGGCCAGGTTGCTAGTGACCGAATGGTTGTGACTTCAGCCCGTGCGACTGAATGCCTGTGGAGAATAAGACAGTTTTCATGCAATGGAAGGTCGCTTTCAATGTTCACAGGGCCTGGCCTAGGTATTGCCAAGGTGACATAAGTTAGATGCACTTAATGTGAAACAAGATCTCGTTTAACTATTGGGTTATTCAAAAAAGGGTGAAGCTATGTTGTCCTAGATTGTTCACTTCTCCTGCCTTCTCCAAGCTCTTCCCCCTTTCGTAAAAAAACTGAAGGTATTTATTTAACACCAAAAAAACAAGTTTCGTGACCACCAGTCATTTCTCTGTATAAGGTACTTGTACAGTATTTTTAAATAGATAATATGAAAAAATATAATAACAGAAGAAATAAGGGGGAGGGGGGCAAACATAATAATAGAACAGAAACAAAACTCAATATCTTCATATTTGTACAACATAAAACAAACATATAATCAATTTAAAATGAATATATCTGATTAATTTAAGAACATAAGTTCCTTTTGTGTATACGGTATTAGTGTTAGAAATATAGGGGTCTATTCACTAAGCTGCCGAGGGCAGCCAAGTGAACAACTGAACCCAAGTGAAGTGAGCCGACCACTGTTTGGCTATTCACTTCAGGCTTGTACGGCTGATTTCAGCTGTATATCGGCTGAAATCAGCAGTACATCGGCTTGCTTCGGGTCGGCTGAACATGCTCTGCATGTTCGGCCGACCTGAAGTGCAGTAAACCGAACCTCCGGCAGGCTACTCGCTGCTGTTCAGCCTATTCTCATAGATGCCGAACAGCAGCGAGTGAATAGCCGAATGCCGCCGAGCGGCTTTCGGCTCGGCAGTCCTGCTCGATACCTCTGTGGTATCAAGCAGAATAGAAAAATAGTTTTAAAAAGTAGAAAAAAAAGAATAGAACATTATTGGGCGGAGCTGGCAGGGACAGCTAGCTCCGCCCACCTGTTTTCGATTGGCCGGACGGTTCTGCTGCCGTCAAAATAAAATTTAAAAAAAACTCTCCCGGAAATTTTAACTCTGCTCGATCGAGCAGAGTAAACCTTTCCCTGCTTTGTTGTCTTGTTTTTTTTTTTCTTCTGATATCGGAGCCGTTGGCTGCCATCAGAACAACACAAAAAAAATAATCATAGGAATGCATAGCTACATTCCTATTGGCTATTTCAATTTGCAATAGCAAACTAGCTATTGCACCCTCCCTCTGCTGCTGTCAATCACTAGAGGGGACCTGATGGAGAACTGCAGGTCCCCTCTGCTGATTGACAGCAGCAGTGGGTGGGTGCAATTGCTAGTTTGCTAATGGCTATTGCAAATTGAAATAGCCAATAGAAATGTAGCTATGCAGTCCTATGCTTACTTTTTTATTTTTTATTTCTGATGGCAGCCAACGCCTCCGATGTAAAAAAAAAGACAACAGAGCAGGGAAAGTTTTACTCTGCTCGATCGAGCAGACTTAAACTTTCCGGTAGAAAGTAACTCTCTCCTGGGCGGCCCGGGAGCAGCAATCTAATAGTGGGAGACTCCCGGAGCGTTCGGGAGAGTTGGGCTATCTGGAGATCAGTGTCCCTGGTTATCTGGTAACCAGGGATGCTGATCTGCATGTGCAAGTGTCCGGAGCCAGCCGTGAGATGACGACTGGCTCCGCCCAGCAGTCCGTAGCAGGCTGTTGGCCGGCCAATGGCCGGCCTTTCGGCCAGCTTCGCCTTTCACCTCGGCTCAGTCGAGCCGATGCATATGCCTTCGGCTCAACTGAGCCGCTCAGCCGACTTCGGTAGCTATACGGGCTATAGTGAATAGCCGGAACAGCAGGGGTCCTGGGGCCGAAGCTAGCCAAAGGATCAGCCGAAGCTACGGCTAGATCCTTCGGCAGCTTAGTGACTAGACCCCATAGTACAGTTAGTAAGGATATATTAAAAACAGTTGTTTTAAATATATCCATTAACAGCTAAACTGTAATTCAAATACTAACACCGTATACAGAAAAGTCACCTATGTTTTAAATGGATCAGATATATTAATTAAAGCTATAAAAAGGAGCACACCTTATTTGTGTAACTGCCTATACTTCTTTGATGATTGATGATTGCAGAGACAAATATTAGCAAAAGCAAAACACTAGGACACGAGTCAGTGTGCGTGGAACTACGTCATGTGTTTAATGATGCCACTGAATTGAAATGGTATAAAAGAGGAACTGATGTGTGCATTTTATCCCACTGAGTACAACTCAACAATCAGCACAATGAAGGTCATTCTACTTTTTGCGCTGTTTGGTCTTAACTTCTGTCAGGGTATGTACTATTAATCTATGAGCAAGATCTATATTATATTGCTAGAAACATGTGATAACTTTTTGGATGTCTTCAGGTAGTATTAAACTGTGTCTGTTATGTCATTGTTGTATTATAGATATTGACAATACAAAATGTCCAAGTCGAGCTCCCTATGCTGATGACAAAGATTGTCTGACACAAGCACTGAAGGTAAAGTATTGAATAACATGAAAATAAACAATTACATTTTCTTAGTTTTAATTTACTTTTCTTATTTGTTTAATTTGTCATTAAGGTAGGACAGAGCCTATTATTTTTAAAATAGTTCAATAGGAGTCTGAGTAATGCTTTGTGCGGGTAAGTGACATCCAGTACAACTGCTCAAACACTGAATAATGCTTTTATGTCACCTCTAGTCTTATTATAACATTTTATATAAAAGGTATTATAGGGTCCTGATATCCTATGATCTAGAATGGTTCTTGGTTACATATATTGTTTAATTTTGTTAGAAAGTATTACATATCCCATTTTTGCCATCTACAGATATATTGTATCTTTTATTTTACATATAAAAGTAATATTGTACTGAATTATGTTTATACAAAGTCCTTTTACAAGGTTACTTTACTAAAGAAAAAAGGCTGTTTACTTAATAAAGTAGAAAAGTTTTGTTCATGTTCAATACCCATTCATGTGCTAAGGAAATGTAAAAACATAAAAATACAGGATTGTTACTTGCAATGAATGGATGATTGAAGTGAACACAGTTTCTGGAGCATTTCTGGAGCAGTTGCCCATGGCAACCAATCGGCTTCTATCTTCAGTTTGTTCAGTTAAGATCTGAAAATGAAAGAGAGAAGCTGATTGGTTGCTGTGCATAACTGCTCCAGATTTTGTCTGCTCCAGTTTTGATAAATTCCCCCCAGTGTCTTTTTTTATTCTAAGCTAAGGGAATATTCACTTCACAAGTAAACTGCCTTTATTCCTTTACTAAACCGACCTCATTTGTTTCATATGCGCTTCTTGCCAAACAAACTGTAATTACTCTGTACTGTTATAATGCATGCCTTCAATAATACTGATATACATATTTATCTCTAACGTGTCATTTCCTTTTTAGCAATCTGCAGAATTTGTGTACCGTCTTGGCAAACTCTTCTGTGAATACTCTAAATTATCGGTAAATTTTATTGTAACAAGGTGTTAAAATAAACGGAATAAATTGTTGAAATCACTTTATCACAATTTATAAAGAAACACTATTCAAGGTAATGTCTGTGGAGGTTCTCGTTTATCCAGGTCATGGTGTACCTGCTAGTAGTTCAACTCCATTTAAAGGTGACTAACTTCTACTAGGTATGTCAAAATTAAATTACTATTCTCAGACACGATGCAGTGTCTGCAAAATAGCAGAGAACACTAAGGGAAGATAACAAATGAAGCCAGTAAGTGGTGTTATCTCTTTGATATTACTACTTTTAATGATTTATCATTTCCACCATTCTCAGCTCATTTGGAATTATCCTCATAACTACAGTAGAGTAAACTAAACTAGTTTAAAATAAAAGCACATTAATAAAGATATATGTAAATAAGGATACAATGTTTCAAAATCTGTCATATAAATTCTTTGTAATCCCTGTAATTTGTTTTGTTTTTACCTTTTGTTTTACTTTTTTCTTTGCCGTCTGTGTCCTGTTGCAGAGATTTCCCTTTTACTTTTATTTCCTACTCTGGAAATGCAACAAGAAGTGAGATGAAATCTCTAAAATAAACAGTTGTCACTGGATCAGTTATCCCTAGTGGGGGATTTCCCCTGAACTCTTTTTCTGGTGACATCTGTAAAATTTAGCATTTGTCATCACATTTGTTTGTCCTAATAAAACATGACAGGGTCATCAGGACAAATAATAATGGTGATAAATACAGCAATAAAAACACGACAGGGATTCTAATCCTTCTCTATTCTTCCCAAAATGAAGAAAAAAAGAGTTTTGGCTATACTTAATTTAGGCATCATTTGACTTGCTTATATTACCACCACCTACAAGTGTGTATACTACTTATGCTTTATGAACTACTTACAAAAATGTTTTCTTAAATATGCTGATTTTCTACTAAAAATGTTTGGTTTATTACATGATAAAAAGCTACACTATTGTGTGTTATGTTAACAAGCAAAAGGACCCCTAGACCCCTTTCCATCATGAAATATTTTGGCGTCTGGGCCGGTCTCTCTTTAAACTCTCATTTGCCATGACGCTATTGGCTAGTGGTCTTGCTATTAAACATACTGGCAGATGGATGCACAAAAGCCAAATGTCCCCTATCTAATGCCATTCCTCAAAGTAATATTAATTTGATGAGAAGGCTACGAGAGATTTTGCTTTTTTATAAGCAGTTTGTATGAGAAAATCTATTGTTACATTAACAATCTTGTAAAATAATCATTTGCATATGAGTAATGACAATATTTATTTGCACTTTTCCTTCAGTAAGTTTAACTCTGTTATTTTTTTTTATTTTTTTTAGAAATCTGAGAACTATGAGAATTATAAAGCTGCAGCAATAGCATGTATGCAAACACTGGTATAGAATACTCATTTTAAGATGTTTTTTTTATAGACTAGGTTTTCAAGAATAGATTTTTTTCCTCTTTTATGACCAATGTGAGAAATGTTTGTTTACAAAAACAAGTATTTATTAAAGTCTATTTAGGAAAAATAAAATGTGTAAATCTGTGTTATATTTAATTAGTGTAAGTACCTGAGTAAGACTTACTTGACTTTGGGTATTTTTGTATCTTTGAAGGTGGGGTACTATACGAAGGTGGCTATAACGAGGGCATTGTTTGTGGCTTGGCGTAGTATAGCCTTTAGGTGGATTTCAGCACCGCCTCCCACAGTGGAGGAGTGGAAGAAAGAATTAGATAAAGTGGTTGGATTTGAGGGAATCATGTTTAAACATAGAGGCAACATGGATAAATATGGTAAAATGTGGGATAAGTGGATTGAATATATTAAAGGAGTTTATTTATAATGTCTGTTTTATTTGTTATTGGTACTTTGTGAAGAAATGTAATTTAGGTAATAGGGTACGATGAGAAATTGGTTATTGGTGTTGTTGTTTTTTTTATTGTATTAGTGTTTGTTTTTGTATTGTTGTTTTAATTGTGTTTATGGAGGTATAAGTGTTATTATGTATTCTATTAGCAAAAAAAAAAAGTATTAACGTTAAAAAAAGTCTAGAAATAAAATGTGTAAATCTATTTTATATTTAATTAGTGTAAGTACCTGAGTTAGACTTACTTGACTCTTATATAATCCTCTGAATGGAAGAACTTATGTGGAAGAGACAGGTGCAGCAGTAGGTGGCATTCATATGTGCTGTAAGAACAAGAGTGCTGATAAGGGGCATACTGACAGAAGGAGAAAACAGAGGAATTATCTCATCAACCTTCCGCTGCTCTCTGTTCAATTAGAAAAAATAACCCTTGCAGTGCGGCCACCCCTGCACTGCAAGGGTTAACTTCTAGATCTAGGAGCGTAAAAAAAACAAATCATCATGTCTAATACAGATATAAGAGTTCTTCTTTAGCTAGAGAAAGGCAGGTAACCAATTTGGCTCTGATGCCTTGGTAGCTGTGTACATCTCAGAACTGGATGAATACAAATACTATACTTTGGTAGTTAAAACAGCTCCTACATATGCTTATGTAGCTGTTTGCATTGTGTTCAGCTTTATGATTTACAGTCCCAGAATGAAGGTGAACTGCACTCAGGAAATTGTAGTTGGTGCTATTAGTAACAAGATGTGTTGATGTAGCCTCATGTAAAAATGAATCTGTTGCTTACAATGAAACATTGTTTACTTGCTACAACAAAACTTTGAGTGCTGCAAACTGTGGACAATCATGATGATAATAATAATAATAATAACAACCTCTAATCTTATTGCAGGAGTGTCTAGGCTGCAAAGCTGATGACATTTTTGGTCCCGGTAAAACCTTTGTAAGTCTCTCTCCACCTACCTATATATATATATATTTTTTTAAATATTTGATATAATGTATACAATGTTTTTCAGTTTATGAGCTGCATTCTAATATGACAAGTGGTAGACAAACACATTGACTGGGTCTGTTTCAATGAAGCAGTAAAGAAAGTTCACTTGAAGCGGTGTTCGCTATAATCATCCAATCACGCACAAAGCAAAATATTTTTGATATGCTCCTTCTCATGTTTAGTATTCAAAATGAGCATTCACTTTCATGTCACTTTCAATGATCAATGAAGATGCACAAATTGCAGTAATCAAGCAATCACATTTTACCTTTCACCGATTCACAACATTCAGTGTGATTACTTTTAAATAAACATAATGGCAACTTTTTTTTTTTTAAAGATTGGCATCACTTTTGATAAGTGACAAAGCGTTGTGGTTAGGTTATGTTATATCATGTAATGTAATGTACTGTAATTGTATATGCACCTAACATTGAAGCTAATCAGGTAATTATGCCAATATATAGAGAAAAAAAAAGGATCCAACACTTGCAACATAAATGAGCACACACACACTCACAAACACATGCACTTCTTTTAAAAATAAAAATATTTTATCTATTTTATATTTACAAAACTATCAGGGTTATTCGCAAAAGGGTGAAGGGTTTGGAGAAGGCAGGAGAAGTGAACAATCTAAGGCAACATAGATGAACCAGAAAGTGAGCTGAATTGGAGAATTTTTCCAGATCAGCTGTTAGATTGTTCACTTCTCCTGCCTTCTCCAAACTCTTCACTCTTTTTTGAATAGCCCTGTATGTTTTTTCAATTGTATGGTCATTTGTAATATGTAAAGCTACACCTATAAATAAAATATTTGACATGCACACAATCCTGTTGCATTTTGTTCATAGGAAGACATTTCCACAGAGATTGCAGAAGCTGCAAATGAAGTTACTCTAACTGTGTATAACTTTCTGGTAAGTTTGCTGTTCACCAGCTTTAGTTCTGTCTGTTAATATTAACTGGACAGAGATGCTGAGGCTAATTTACTAAAGGAGTTAAGAATGTTCACATAATGATTTGTGTCAATATTCACTTCAATTTCTGGATCCCCCTGCTCTCCAGGGCAGAGGCAGCGGGGGATACGACGAGCCAGGGTGGGGGAGGGGGCGGAGCCGTTGTGACAGAATGGACGAGCAGTGAGGGGAGAGAGAGGCGCCGGCTGTCAGATCCTGGCCGAGTGTCTCTCTCTCTCCTCACTGCTCTGCATTAGTTAGTGAAAGCGGCTCCGTCCTCCGCCCTCCCCCGCCGCCGGGTCCTTCACTTCTTCTCGGATCCCCGCTGGGGAGAGCAGCGGGGATCCAGAGAAGCAGCGGGAGGAGAGGACATGGCGATCTACCAGTGATCGCTACGCGATCGACTGGTAGATCGCGATCGACCTTGTGGGCACCCCTGGTCTATACAGTAAGAACTATTTATTCTTCAGGGTCATTTCTACAAAATAAAATGTAAGAATGGTAACATTCAGGACAATCCCCCAAAAAGTATTCCATATTTATAAATGATGTCAGCATAGCACATTTATGGGCATTTTTTAAAGTAGTAAATGTGGCATTCACCAGACCTCCAGCGGTGGTGAATAGCCTAATGCATTACTAATAGGAATATTCCTAGTAGTAAAGCATCATTAGTAGGGATGAGCTTTAAGTTGGGTCAGAACTTAACGGTCCAGACATCTACTCAGCGATATTTTATATATAATAGCGCTATCTCTAGTGCTAACAGATATGAAAGCTTCCTGCTATTAATGGCTGCTAAGCAAGCACCTGCCACATCCTTTGCAGTCACGGACGTCACCCGGCCTATTTACTTACGTGGCAGGGAATCCTGAGATAGTGGACATCTTTGGGGTTTTTATTTTTATTTTTTAATAAATAATTTGTCAAATATCTGGGTGTCTTCATTTACTGTTTTATCTTTATTTGTGAATGAGTAGGGGTTTTAAATACCCCTTACTCATTCACCAAGGGGGAGTGCCGGTATCTGGAGGTCCCTTTTATTTTTAAAGGGGGCTTCCATATTCCAATTAGCCCCCTCGTACAGACTCACCACTAGGTTAAAGTAGAAAAGGGGCTCTTCTCCTCATCGACATGGGGACAAGGTGCTTTGCTAGGGGGATACCTCCTGGCAAGGCACCCCACCCATGTTGAGGGCATGTGGATTAAGGAGAGAGAGGAGAGAGGCCATATTCTTTTTTTCACTTTTCTGCCCCGCTAAAAGGGTCTGGTAATAGATTTTGGGGCACCTCAATTATTCATGTGAGGTTCCTATTAGGTCCGGTATGGGACCCTATGTCTTTTTTTATTGGAAAGGCGGGGGTCCCCCTCATTTAGGATAAGAGTCTACTATAGATGAAAAGTATACCCAGGAACTATTTACAAACAGAAAGAAGCTGCTGGGACAATTTAATTTTTTTTCTTTGTAAATGTCAGTGTAAATTGTATAAATTGCAGAGATGCACCACTTCACAGGCAGGTTCAGGAAATCTTCTAAGACTGTAACTTAAAGGAATTGTGCATTTTTGCAGTTGACCTTAAGGCATTACATGCTTCCTGCCAGAGATGCATGGAGTATATAATCTGCTCAGAGGATAGGATCAGTGGCGTCACAAGGGGGGTGCGGCCCACACCCGGGTGTCACCATTGGAGGGGTGACACCAAAATGACAGTCATTTTGGTGTCAACCCATCTAAAAAGTCAGGCACTCGGTCATGGACCAAGAGCCCGACAAGAGAGAGGAGGGGACCCGGCGGCATACCTCATTCCGCCGGGTGAACGTCCCCTCCTCTCTTTGCCGGCGTCTATCACTAAGATGGCCGCTGGCAGGTGTCAATTAGATGGTCGCGCATGCACAATGATGTCATCGTGCATGTGCGTGGTGATGTTAGGCACATGCGCAATGACGTCATGACGGGGTGTCACCCGGTCTCCGCTCAGGGTGACACCTGGACGTGGGACGCCCCTGGGTATGATGGCTAGTGTGCTATAGTAGAAGCTATAATTTTTGTTATAGTAAAAGCTAATTGTTGATTTACTAAAGTAATAGAAACTCTTCAGTGAATATATGGAGCTGTTTTTGCTTCAACTGTCCACTCACATGCAATCAAAAATCCTTTTTTTAATTTCCCCTGCACATGATTGGTTATTGAATGTATGTAGTCTATATTCAATTAGAAAATCAAACTCCTCAGTTTGTCTTCCACTATAAAGAGAACCTGTCTCAAAACAAATAAAGGGATAAAGACTGATCATAAAGAGAGTCTTGTAGCTGACATACACTTGGAAAGAGTGACAAATGGGAGATTTGTGTATGAAGCCAATTGCAATATTATTGTCTCTAGTGGGGAATAGTTTTTGTGTTTTACTGTAATAATTTTTGTGAAAAATGTACAAATTATCTTTCTTTGGCTTTTGTTATTCTAGGTTGACACGGGACTGTATACACCGGCTGCACAGGCACTTTGTGCATTGGTAAGTTCAAAACTGTATATTGACAATTGAAGAATTTCGGTTTGTTAAATACCATAATATTTTCTAATGCAATGCTAAGTAAATTAGGCAAATGTATTATGCAATAAAACAAACAAAAAAAACACCATACGCTGTGCGCACCAAAAGGACCTTCCGACCAACAGCATGTCAGTCTATATCAGCTGTGGCTGAACGCGTTTTCGGGGGCCTCGCCCCCTTCCTTTAGAGCCAAACAGCCACTTAAAGCCGTCCAGGATAAAGGCTGCAGCATCCAATCAGCACATAGCTTCCTCTTTGCCATAGAGACTTGTAATTAGAAGAAGGAAAAATCTTTTGACCACCCACAAGCCTGAGTGTGTGTGCAGATCTATAGTCCAATTGGAAGGAGGAAAGTGATCATGTGACCCCCACACCCCATGCATGTATTCCCAATGCAGGAAAGCACTTCTACTAATAAAGACATTGCAGCCGCTAGTTTGGCCAATTGTGTACAGGGGGTGGAGCCAAAACAGCCAGCAATACTGAGACCTTTGGCAATGGTGGACCCAAATTTCTAAGTGTATTATGCAGGTAACATGAACTACTCCTTTTTATATACATTGGTGGTACATTGTATGTGTTACTATTACAAAAAAATGCATTTTACCTATGCATGCCTGTTTACTGTATTATATGAAGATTTACACCATCACATCATGTATTACTTTAATTACCCATACTTATGTACTAATCAGAAATAATATCTTTTAATAGGCAGGAGGCTTTTTGACATCAGACTGTGTGAAGAATGCCCTTGGGGTATGCATACAAAATATCATCTGTAAATGTAGAGTGGTAGAAATGCATATACTATGTCTAGTTTATTAACATAGGGATGTATGATTATGAAGGTTTGGATCTTATTAGTTGCTGTGGACCAGAATATGAACCTTTTTAATCCATTTGGATATTTGTCCAATACTAAACACAGCCTAAGAGTTATCATAGAAACTTTATAGATTTGTCACACAGCATGATTAATATTACAATGAATCTTCTTGCTATTTTAATCAAGCTGAACTCAGGGCAGATACAACAAACACTATTTAATCCAGTTATTCACTCAATAAAATTAATCAAATGGTTTTTACATCTAGCTAGTATAAATACCCAAATCTGTCCTCTGCCTCCTGCAGTACTCACCCTCGAAGAGAGGGCTGGGCACCAAGTTGAGTCAATCAGGGATCTTTTGCTTTGTCCAGTGCTGTCAATAATTTAAACAGGTTTGCAGAGAGACATGGCAGAGTGATGACAGCGGCAGATGGAGAATAGAAGGCTAGTGACCAAGCTGTATGGCTTAACTGCCCTTAATAGTGAGGTCGGATAGGGTTGCCTATATTCCAAAATTGCATGAATACCATTACAAATCCTTCAGCAGGTAATATATGTAT